>NW_027422675.1:0-245000 GCF_048934315.1 Petromyzon marinus
GGAGCGCCCGGGACCGCCCGGGACCGCCCGGTACCGCCCGGGACCGCCCGGGATCGCACGGGACCGCCCGGGACCGCCCCGGACCGCCCCGGACCGCCCGGGACCGCCCGGGACCGCCCGGGACCGCCCGGGAACGCCCGGGACCGGCCGGGTCCGCCCGGGACGGCCCGGGACCGCCCCGGACCGCCCGGAACCGCCCGGGACCACTCGGGACCACCCCGGACCGCCCGGGACCGCCCCGGACCGCCCGGGACCGCCCGGGACCGCCGGGGACCGGCCGGGTCCGCCCGGGACTGCCCGGGACCGCCCCGGACCGCCCGGGACCGCCCCAGACCGCCCGGTACCGCCCCGGACCGCCCGGGACCGCCCGGGACCGCCCGGGACCGCCCTGGAACGCCCGGGACCGCCCGCGACCGCCCGGGACCGCCCAGAACCGCACGGGACCGCCCGGGACCGCCCCGGACCGCCCGGGACCGCCCCCGACCGCCCGGGACCACCCCGGACCGCCCGGGACCGCCTCGGACCGCCCGGGACCGCCCGGGACCGCCCGGGACTGCCTGGGACCGCCCTGGACCGCCCCGGACCGCCCGGGACCGCTCGGGACCGCCCGGGACTGCCCGGGACCGCCCTGGACCGCCCGGGACCGCACCAGACCGCCCGGGACCGCCCCGGACCACCCAGAACCGCCCGGGACCGCCCGGGACCGCCCGGGACCGCCCGGGACCGCCCGGGACCGCCCCGGACCGCCCGGGACCGCCCAGGACCGCCCGGGACCGCCCGGGACCGCCCGGGAACGCCCGGGACCGCCCAGGACCGCCCCGGACTGCCCGGGACTGCCCGGGACCGCCCGGGACCGCCCGGGACCGCCCGGGACCGCCCGAGACCGCCCGGGACCACCCGGGACCGCCCGGGACCGCCCGGGACCGCCCTGGAACGCCCGGGACCGCCCGGGACCGCCCGGGACCGCCCGGGACCGCCTGGAACCGCCCGGGACCGCCCGGGACCGCCCTGGAACGCCCGGGACCGCCCGGGACCGCCCAGGACTGCCCGGGACCGCCCGGGACCGTCCGGACCGTCCTGGACCACCCGGGACCGCACGGGACCGCCCAGGACCACCCCGTACCGCCCGGGACCGCACTGGACCGCCCGGGACCGCCCCGGACCGCCCGGGACCGCCCCGGACTGCCCGGGACCGCCCGGGACCGTCCGGGACCGCTCGGGACCGCCCGGGACCGTCTGGGACCGCCCCGGATCGCCCCGGACCGCCCGGGACCGCCCGGGACCGCCCGGGACCGCCACGGACCGCCCGGGACCGCCGCGGACCGCCCGTGACGACCCCGGACTGCACGGGACCGCCCGGGACCGGCCAGGACCGCTCGGGACCGCCCGGGACCGCCCGGGACCGCCCGGGACCGCCCTGGAATGCCCGGGACCGCCCGGGACCGCCCGGAACCGCCCGGGACCGCCCGGGTCCGTGCGGACCGTCCGGGACCACCCGGAACCGCACGGGATCGCCCGGGACCACCCCGGTCCGCCCGGGACCGCCCCGGACCGCCCGGGACCGCCGCAGACCGCCCGGGACCGCCCCGGACCGCCCGGGACCGCCCCGGACCGCTCGGGACCGCCCCGGACCGCCCGGGACCGCCCCGGACCGGCCTGGACCACCCCGGACCGCCCGGGACCGCCCCGGACCGCCCAGGACCTCCCCGGACAGCCCGGGACCACCCGGGACCGCCCGGGACCGCCCGGGAACGCCCGGGACTGGCCGGGTCCGCCCGGGACGGCCCGGGACCGCCCCGGACCGCCCGGAACCGCCCGGGACCACCCGGGACCACCCCGGACCGCCCGGGACCGCCCCGGACCGCCCGGGATCGCCCGGGACCGCCCCGGACCGCCCCGGACCGCCCGGGACCGCCCGGGACCGCCGGGGACCGGCCGGGTCCGCCCGGGACTGCCCGGGACCGCCCCGGACCGCCCGGGACCGCCCCAGACCGCCCGGGACCGCCCCGGACCGCCCGGGACCGCCCGGGACCGCCCGGGACCGCCCTGGAACGCCCGGGACCGCCCGGGACCGCCCGGGACCGCCCGGGCCCGCCCGGGACCTTCCGGACCGTCCTGGACCGCCCAGAACCGCACGGGACCGCCCGGGACTGCCCCGGATCGCCCGGGACCGCCCCCGACCGCCCGGGACCGCCCCGGACCGCCCGGGACCGCCCCGGACCGCCCGGGACCGCCCGGGACCGCCCGGGACCGCCTGGGACCGCCCTGGACTGCCCCGGACCGCCCGGGACCGCTCGGGACCGCCCGGGACTGCCCGGGACCGCCCTGGACCGCCCGGGACCGCACCGGACCGCCCGGGACCGCCCCGGACCACCCAGAACCGCCCGGGACCGCCCGGGACCGCCCGGGACCGCCCGGGACCGCCCGGGAACGCCCGGGACCGCCCAGGACCGCCCCGGACTGCCCGGGACTGCCCGGGACCGCCCGGGACCGCCCGGGACCGCCCGGGACCGCCCGAGACCGCCCGGGACCGCCCAGGACCGCCCGGGACCGCCCGGGACCGCCCTGGAACGCCCGGGACCGCCCGGGACCGCCCGGGACCGCCCGGGACCGCCCGGGACCGCCCGGGACCACCCTGGAACGCCCGGGACCGCCCGGGACCGCCCAGGACTGCCCGGGACCGCCCGGGACCGTCCGGACCGTCCTGGACCACCCGGGACCGCACGGGACCGCCCGAGACCACCCCGTACCGCCCGGGACCGCACTGGACCGCCCGGGACCGCCCCGGACCGCCCGGGACCGCCCCGGACTGCCCGGGACCGCCCGGGACCGCCCGGGACCGCTCGGGACCGCCCGGGACCGCCCGGGACCGCCCCGGATCGCCCCGGACCGCCCGGGACCGCCCGGGACCGCCCGGGACCGCCACGGACCGCCCAGGACCGCCGCGGACCGCCCGGGACGACCCGGGACTGCACGGGACCGCCTGGGACCGGCCGGGACCGCTCGGAACCGCCCGGGACCGCCCGGGACCGCCCGGGACCGCCCTGGAACGCCCGGGACCGCCCGGGACCGCCCGGAACCGCCCGGGACCGCCCGGGACCGTGCGGACCGTCCGGGACCGCCCGGGACCGCACGGGATCGCCCGGGACCACCCCGGTCCGCCCGGGACCGCCCCGGACCGCCCGGGACCGCCCCGGACCGCCCGGGACCGCCCCGGACCGCCCGGGACCGCCCCGGACCGCCCGGGACCGCCCCGGACCGCCCGGGACCGCCCCGGACCGGCCTGGACCACCCCGGACCGCCCGGGACCGCCCGGGACCGCCCAGGACCTCCCCGGACAGCCCGGGACCGCCCGGGACCGCCCCGAACCGCCCCGGACCGCCAGGAGACCGCCCCGGACCACCTGGGACCGCCCAGGACCGCCCGGGACCACCCGGGACCGCCCCGGACCGCCCGGGACCGCCCCGGACCGCCCGGGACCGCCCGGGACCGCCCCGGACCGCCCCGGACCGCCCGGGACCGCCCGGGAGCGCCCGGGACCGCCCGGGACCGGCCGGGTCCGCCCCGGACCGCCCGGGACCGCCCCGGACCGCCCGGGACCGCCCCGGACCGCCCGGGACCGCCCCGGACCGCCCGGGACCGCCCCGGACCGGCCTGGACCACCCCGGACCGCCCGGGACCGACCGGGACCGCCCAGGACCTCCCCGGACAGCCCGGGACCGCCCGGGACCGCCCCGGACCGCCCCGGACCGCCAGGAGACCGCCCTGGACCACCTGGGACCGCCCAGGACCGCCCGGGACCACCCGGGACCGCCCCGGACCGCCCGGGACCGCCCCGGACCGCCCGGGACCGCCCGGGACCGCCCCGAACCGCCCGGACCGCCCGGGACTGCCCGGGAGCGCCCGGGACCGCCCGGGACCGCCCGGGACCGGCCGGCGCCCGGGACCCGCCCCGGATCGCCCCGGACCGCCCGGCACCGCCCGGGCCCGCCCGGGACCGGCCGGGTCCGCCCGGGACCGCCTGGGACCGCCCCGGACCGCCCGGGACCGCCCGGGACCGCCCAAGACCGCCCGGGACCGCCCGGGACGACCCGGGACCGCCCGGACCGCCCGGGACTGCCCCGGACCGCCCGGGACCGCCCTGGACCGCCCCGGACCGCCCCGGACCGCCCGGGACCGCCCGGGACCGCCCGGGACCGCCCGGGACTGCCCGGGACCGGGCGGGTCCGCCCGGGACTGCCCGGGACCGCCCCAGACCGCCCGGGACCGCCCCAGACCACCCGGGACCGCCCCCGGACGCCCGGGACCGCCCCGGACTGCCCGGGACCGCCCCGGACCGCCCGGGACCGCCCCGGACTGCCCTGGACCGCCCCGGACCGCCCGGGACTGCCCGGGACCGGCGGGACCGCCCCGGACCGCCCGGGACCGCCCGGGACCGCCCGGGACCGCCCAGGACCGCCCAGGACCGCCCCGGACCACCCGGGACCACCCGGGACCGCCCGCGACCGCCCGGGACCACCCGGGACCGCCCAGGACCGCCCGGTACCGACTGGGACCGCCCGGGACCACCCGGGACCACCCCGGACCGCCCGGGACCGCCCCGGACCACCCGGGATCGCCCGGGACCGCCCCGGACCGCCTCGGACCGCCCGGTACCGCCCGGGACCGCCCGGGACCGCCCGGGAACGCCCGGGACCGGCCGGGTCCACCCAGGACCGCACGGGACCGCCCGGGACCGCCCGGGACCGCCCGAGACCAACTCGGACCGCCCCGGACCGCCAGGCGACCGCTCCGGACCGCCCGGGACCACCCGGGACCGCCCCGGACCGCCCGGGACTGCCCGGGACCGCCCGCGACCGCCCGGGACCGCCCGGGACCGCCCGGGACCGCCCCGGACCGCCCGGGACCACCCGGGACCGCCCCGGACCGCCTCGGACCGCCCGGGACCGGCCGGGTCCGCCCGGGACCGCCCGGGACTGCCCCGGACCGCCAGGGACCGCCCGGGACCACCTCGGACCGCCCGGGACCGCCCCGGACCGCCCGGGACCGCCCCGGACCGCCCGGGACCGCCTGGGACCGCCCGGTACCGCCCGGTACCGCCCGGGCCCGCCCGGGACCGCACGGGACCGCCCGGGACCGCCCCGGACCGCCCGGGACCGCCCGGGACCGCCCGGGACCGCCCGGGACCGGCCGGGTCCGCCCGGGACTGCCCGGGACCGCCCCGGACCGCCCAGGACCGCCCCAGACCGCCCGGGACCGCCCCAGACCGCCCGGGACCGCCCCGGACCGACCGGGACCGCCCCGGACCGCCCGGGACCACCCCGGACCGCCCTGGACCGCCCCGGACCGCCCGGGACCGCCCTGGACCGCCCGGGACCGCCCCGGACCGCCCGGGACCGCCCGGGACCGCCCCGGACCGCCCCGGACCGCCCGGGACCGCCCGGGACCGCCCGGGACTGCCCCGGACCGCCTGGGACCGCCCGGGACCGCTGGGACCGCCCGGGACCGCCCGGGACCGCCCGGGACCGCCCGGGACCACCCGGGACCACCCCGGACCGCCCAAGACCGCCCCGGACCGCCCGGGATCGCCCGGGACCGCCCGGGACCGCCCCGGACCACCCAGGACCGCCCGGGACCGCCCGGGACCGCCCGGGAACGCCCGGGACCGGCCGGGTCCGCCCGGGACCGCCCGGGACCGCCCCAGACCGCCCGGGACCGCCTGGGACCACCCGGGACCACCCCGGACCGCCCGGGACTGCCCCGGACCGCCCGGGATCGCCCGGGACCGCCCCGGACCGCCCCGGACCGCCCGGGACCGCCCGGGACCGCCCGGGACCGCCCTGGAACGCCCGGGACCGCCCGGGACGGCCCGGGACCGCCCGGGACCGCCCGGGACCGTCAGGACCGTCCTGGACCGCCCGGAACCGCACGGGACCGCCCGGGACCGCCCCGGACCGCCCGGGACCGCCCCGGACCGCCCGGGACCGCCCCGGACCGTCCAGGACCGCCCCAGACCGCCCGGGACCGCCCCGGACCGCCCGGAACCGCCGCGGACCACCCGGGACCGCCCCGGACCGCCCGGGACCGCCTGGGACCGCCCGGGACCGCCCGAGACCGCCCGGGACCGCCCTGGACCGCCCGGGACCGCCCGGGACCGCCCCGGACCGCCCGGGACCGCCCCGGACCGCCCGGGACCAGCCCGGACTGCCCGGGACCGCCCGGGACCGGCCGGGACTGCTCGGGACCGCCCGGGACCGCCCGGGACCGCCCTGGACCGCCCGGGACCGCCCGGGACTGCCCTGGAACGCCCGGGACCGCCCAGGACCGCCCGGGACCGCCCAGGACCGCCCGGGACCGTGCGGACCGTCCGGGACCGCCCGGGACCGCACGGGACCGCCCGGGACCGCCCCGTCCGCCCGGGACCGCCCCGGACCGCCTGGGACTGCCCGAGACCGCCCGGGACCGCCCCGGACCGCCCGGGACCGCCCCGGACCGCCCGGGACCGCCCGGGAACGCCCGGGACCTGCCGGGTTCGCCCGGGACCGCCCGGGACCGCCCCGGACCGTCCGGGACCGCCCGGGACCACCCGGGACCACCCCGGACCGCCCGGGACCGCCCCGGACCGCCCGGGATCGCCCGGGACCGCCCCGGACCGCCCCGGACCGCCCGGGACCGCCCAGGACCGCCCGGGACCGGCCGGGTCTGCCCGGGACTGCCCGGGACCGCCCCGGACCGCCCCGGACCGCCTGGGACCGCCCAGGACCGCCCGGGACCGGCCCGGTCCGCCCGGGACTGCCCAGGACCGCCCCGGACCGCCCGGGATCGCCCCAGACCGCCCGGGACCGCCCCGGACCGCCCTGGGCCGCCTGGGACCGCCCGGGACCGTCCGGGACCGGCCGAGTCTGCCCGGGACTGCCCGGGACCGCCCCGGACCGCCCAGGACCGCCCCAGACCGCCCGGGACCGCCCCAGACCGCCCGGGACCGCCCCGGACCGACCGGGACCGCCCCGGACCGCCCGGGACCACCCCGGACCGCCCTGGACCGCCCCGGACCGCCCGGGACCGCCCTGGACCGGCCGGGACCGCCCCGGACCGCCCGGGACCGCCCGGGACCGCCCGGACCGCCCCGGACCGCCCGGGACCGCCCGGGACCGCCCGGGACTGCCCCGGACCGCCTGGGACCGCCCGGGACCGCCTGGGACCACCCGGGACCGCCCGGGACCGCCCGGGACCGCCCGGGACCACCCGGGACCACCCCGGACAGCCCAAGACCGCCCCGGACCGCCCGGGATCGCCCGGGACCGCCCGGGACCGCCCCGGACCACCCAGGACCGCCCGGGACCGCCCGGGACCGCCCGGGAACGCCCGGGACCGGCCGGGTCCGCCCGGGACCGCCCGGGACCGCCCCGGACCGCCCGGGACCGCCCGGGACCACCCGGGACCACCCCGGACCGCCCGGGACCGCCCCGGACCGCCCGGGATCGCCCGGGACCGCCCCGGACCGCCCCGGACCGCCCGGGACCGCCCGGGACCGCCCGGGACCGCCCTGGAACGCCCGGGACCGCCCGGGACGGCCCGGGACCGCCCGCGACCGCCCGGGACCGTCAGGACCGTCCTGGACCGCCCGGAACCGCACGGGACCGCCCGGGACCGCCCCGGACCGCCCGGGACCGCCCCGGACCGCCCGGAACCGCCCCGGACCGTCCAGGACCGCCCCAGACCGCCCGGGACCGCCCCGGACCGCCCGGAACCGCCGCGGACCGCCCGGGACCGCCCCGGACCGCCCGGGACCGCCTGGGACCGCCCGGGACCGCCTGGGACCGCCCGGGACCGCCCGAGACCGCCCGGGACCGCCCTGGACCGCCCGGGACCGCCCGGGACCGCCCCGGACCGCCCGGGACCGCCCCGGACCGCCCGGGACCAGCCCGGACTGCCCGGGACCGCCCGGGACCGGCCGGGACTGCTCGGGACCGCCCGGGACCGCCCGGGACCGCCCTGGACCGCCCGGGACCGCCCAGGACTGCCCTGGAACGCCCGGGACCGCCCAGGACCGCCCGGGACCGCCCAGGACCGCCCGGGACCGTGCGGACCGTCCGGGACCGCCCTGGACCGCACGGGACCGCCCGGGACCGCCCCGTCCGCCCGGGACCGCCCCGGACCGCCTGGGACTGCCCGAGACCGCCCGGGACCGCCCCGGACCGCCCGGGACCGCCCCGGACCGCCCGGGACCGCCCGGGAACGCCCGGGACCTGCCGGGTTCGCCCGGGACCGCCCGGGACCGCCCCGGACCGTCCTGGACCGCCCGGGACCACCCGGGACCACCCCGGACCGCCCGGGACCGCCCCGGACCGCCCGGGATCGCCCGGGACCGCCCCGGACCGCCCCGGACCGCCCGGGACCGCCCAGGACCGCCCGGGACCGGCCGGGTCCGCCCGGGACTGCCCGGGACCGCCCCGGACCGCCCCGGACCGCCTGGGACCGCCCAGGACCGCCCGGGACCGGCCGGGTCCGCCCGGGACTGCCCGGGACCGCCCCGGACCGCCCGGGACCGCCCCAGACCGCCCGGGACCGCCCCGGACCGCCCGGGACCGCCCCGGACCGCCCGGGACCGGCCGGGACTGCTCGGGACCGCCCGGGACCACCCAGGACCACCCCGGACCGCCCGGGACCGCCCCGGACCGCCCGGGATCGCCCGGGACCGCCCCGGACCGCCCCGGACCGCCCGGGACCGCCCAGGACCGCCCGGGACCGGCCGGGTCCGCCCGGGACTGCCCGGGACCGCCCCGGACCGCCCGGGACCGCCCCAGACCGCCCGGGACCGCCCCGGACCGCCCGGGACCGCCCCGGACCGCCCGGGACCGGCCGGGACTGCTCGGGACCGCCCGGGACCGCCCGGGACCGCCCTGGACCGCCCGGGACCGCTCGGGACTGCCCTGGAACGCCCGGGACCGCCCGGGACCGCCCGGGACCGCCCAGGACCGCCCGGGACCGTGCGGACCGTCCGGGACCGCCCGGGACCGCACGGGACCGCCCGGGACCGCCCCGGTCCGCCCGGGACCGCCCCAGACCGCCTGGGACTGCCCGAGACCGCCCGGGACCGCCCCGGACCGCCCGGGACCGCACGGGACCGCCCGGGACCGCCCCGGTCCGCCCGGGACCGCCCCAGACCGCCTGGGACTGCCCGAGACCGCCCGGGACCGCCCCGGACCGCCCGGGACCGCCCCGGACCGCCCGGGACCGCCCGGGAATGCCCGGGACCGGCCGGGTTCGCCCGGGACCGCCCGGGACCGCCCCGGACCGCCCGGGACCGCCCGGGACCACCCGGGACCACCCCGGACTGCCCGGGACCGCCCCGGACAGCCCGGGATCGCCCGGGACCGCCCCGGACCGCCCCGGACCGCCCGGGACCGCCCAGGACCGCCCGGGACCAGCCGGGTCCGCCCGGGACTGCCCGGGACCGCCCCGGACCGCCCGGGACCGCCCGGGACCGCCCGGGACCGCCCAGGACCGCCCGGGACCGCCCGAGACCGCCCGGGACCACCCGGGACCACCCCGGACTGCCCGGGACCGCCCCGGACCGCCCGGGATCGCCCGGGACCGCCCCGGACCGCCCCGGACCGCCCGGGACCGCCCGGGACCGCCCGGGACCGCCCGGGAACGCCCGGGACCGGCCGGGTCAGCCCAGGACCGCCCGGGACCGCCCCGGACCGCCCGGTACCGCCCGGGACCGCCTCGGACCGCCCCAGACCGCCAGGAGACCGCCCCGGACCGCCCGGGACCGCCTGGGACCGCACCGGACCGCCCGGGACCGCCCAGGACCGCCCGCGACCGCCCGGGACCGCCCTGGACCGCCCGGGACCGCCTCGGACCGCCCGGGACCGCCCGGGACCGCCCGGGACCGCCCGGGACCGCCTGGGACCGGCCGGGTCCGCCCGGGACCGCCCGGGACCGCCCCGGACCGCCCGGGACCGCCCGGGACCGCCCGGGACTGCCCGGGACCGCCCGGGACCGCCCGGGACCGCCCAGGACCACCCCGGACCGCCCTGGACCGCCCGGGACCGCCCGGGACCGCCCGGGACTGCCCGAGACCGCCCGGGACCGCCCCGGACCGCCCGGTACCGCCCCGGACCGCCCGGGACCGCCCGGGACCAACCGGGACCGCCCGGAACCGCCCGGGACCGCCCGGGACCGCCCGGGACCGCCCGGGACCGCCCTGGAACGCCCGGGACTGCCCGGGACGGCCCGGGACCGCCCGGGACCGCCCGGGACCGTCAGGACCGTCCTGGACCGCCCGGAACCGCACGGGACCGCCCGGGACCGCCCCGGACCGCCCGGGACCGCCCCGGACCGCCCGGGACCGCCCCGGACTGCCCGGGACCGCCCCAGACCGCCCGGGACCGCCTCGGACCGCCCGGAACCGCCCCGGACCGCCCGGGACCGCCCCGGACCGCCCGGGACTGCTCGGGACCGCCCGGGACCGCCCGGGACCGCCCTGGACCGCCCGGGACCGCCCGGGACTGCCCTGGAACGCCCGGGACCGCCCGGGACCGCCCGGGACCGCCCAGGACCGCCCGGGACCGTGCTGACCGTCCGGGACCGCCCGGGACCGCACGGGACCGCCCGGGACCGCCCCGGTCCGCCCGGGACCGCCCCGGACCGCCTGGGACTGCCCGAGACCGCCCGGGACCGCCCCGGACCGCCCGGGACCGCCCCGGACCGCCCGGGACCGCCCCGGACCGCCCAGGACCGCCCCGGACCGCCCTGGACCGCCCCGGACCGCCCGGGACCGCCCGGGACCGCCCAGGACCGCCCCGGACCGCCCGGGACCGCCCGGGACCGCCCCGGACCGCCCCGGACCGCCAGGAGACCGCCCCGGACCGCCCATGACCGCCCGGGACAGCCCGGGACCGCCCGGGACCGCCCGGGACCGCCCGGGACCGCCCGGGACCGCCCGGGACCGCCCGAGACCGCCCCGGACCGCCCGGGACCACCCGGGACCGCCCGCGACCGCCCGGGACCGCCTGGGACCGCCCGGGACCGCCCATTAATTGATGAGATCAAACAGTTCTCGTTGAAACCCTCTGCTGCCAGACCACCAAGATTATATGGCCTTCCAAAGATACACAAAGAAGATACACCCCTTCGTCCCATCGTCTCTACTATCAGCTCCCCCACCTACAAACTGGCACGTTTTCTGGCTGATATACTGCGACCTTTCACTGGAAAAACCACCTCTGCGGTACTAAATTCTACTCACCTGGTATCGACAATCAAAGACATTTCCCTGTCCCCAAACGACCTGCTTGTCAGTTTTGATGTGGTGTCCTTGTTCACCAAAGTCCCGGTACCTGACACCATCGCTATCATTGAAGACCTGGTTCATCAAGGACTGCATACTGATGTACCCCCCCTGGTGAGACATTGCTTAACCAACACATACTTCACCTGGAATGGAACTTTCTACAAACAAACTGAGGGCACCCCAATGGGCTCCCCCCTATCTCCGGTTGTAGCCAACGTATTCATGGAAAAATTTGAAACTGACGCCATCCAGACTGCCACTCTACGCCCGACCTTATGGAAGAGGTACGTTGATGACACCTTTGTCATCTGGCCACATGGCCAGCCTGCTCTAGACCAATTCCGCGACCACATCAATTCCATACACCCAGCCATCAGATTTACCATGGAGGTCGAAAAAGATGGCAAACTACCCTTTTTGGATGTCTTAATTAAAAGGAGACATGATGGTTCAATGAGCCACTGTCTACAGGAAAGCTACCCATACAGATGCTTACTTGAAACCGGATTCCCACCACCATCCATCCCAGAAGAACTCCCTCATCAAGACTCTATACCATAGAGCCCAATGCATTTCCGACCAGGAACACATTACCTGTGAACTCAAGCACGTACACTAGGCTCTCAGGGCTAATGGCTACTCCGACTACACAATCCGCAAAGCCATCACTCCAGTCATGAAGAAGGATCCTCTTGTGGAGCCACTCAAAACCATCACCTTACCCTACATTGCAGGGGTCACTAAAAAGATCTCCAAAATCCTGAATAAACACAAGATCCAGGTCCGATTCAACACAGTACACAAAATCCGTGATTTAGTTCCATCTGTAAAAGATGCTCTTCCAGACATACAGTACCCGGGCGTTTACAAACTAAAGTGCCTCTGTGGTAGTAGCTACATTGGAGAAACCAAAAGACATATCTCGGACCACATCCGCGAACATAAAGCAGACTTGAAACACGGTAGGACGAACTCCTCTGCCGTGGCAGATCACTGTTACAATTCAGTGGGCTCACATGACATTGACTTCTCCAAGACGGAGGTTCTTTGCAAACCAACCGGCTACCATGAGAGATTCGTTCATGAGGCCATTCACATATACAAGCACAGAGACAATTTCAACCGAGAAGATGGATTCAGGCTTAGTAACCACTGGAAAGATGTGTTAAATCATTTCTGTTCTTAATTATTGTATTTTTACGATGACCTTCAGACCGCAGCTCTTTCGCCAGCATTGCCTCTTAATACCTCTCACACCACGGTTAATGGTATGGTTTACAACATGGAGTATACTAGGGCCTCGCAGCTGTCTCTCTCCCCCTCCTCTGTTCCGACCATGGACGAACTCGTCCGTCTGAACGGGGCCCGTAGCTATCCGTGGTGCGGAAATTTGAGGGTAAGAATCCACCCATTTTTTCGCCATATAGCATTGTGATATATAACGACTTATTGTTGGTAGCTTAGCTGATTGGAGAATATATAGAGTTTATTGATAACATGAAGGTAATTTATATTTTAGTTTTTATTGGTTCACTATATAGTACTGTGAATAGCTCAGATGTGTAGTCATTTCTGTGACCAGTCACTAGCAAATCACTCAGTTATTTCAATGCTAAATTCGCCTAGTTATTTCAATGCTAAATTCTCCTGTTTGATTTGTACTAAGTGCCTCGGTGAATGTGTATGCTCTGACTTCAACGTAGCTATTTCTGTAGCAGTTACAAGCGAATCACTCAGCTATTTCAATGCTAAATTCTATGCTAATTCCATTGTCAAGGAGTGCCTCTGCGGATGTGTATGCCTTAACTTAGCTATTTCAATGCTAAATTCTATGCTAATTCCTTTTAACAATGGGTGCCTCTGCGGATGTGTATGCTTTAACTTTTAACATAGCTATTTCTGTGACCAGTCACAAGCTAATCATTCAGCCATTTCAATGCTAAATTTTATGCTAATTCCTTTGTCAAGGCTCTTTGTTCCTCTCACACAGCTTAAAAGCCGTGATCTGAACGTGGCTCTCTCACTCCAGCGCTGTCCTACCAGACAGTCTCGCCCCCTTCACCTGATGAAGGCCGCTTGTGTTGTGGCCGAAACGTCGTGAGAATATTATTGTGTTATTTTATTTTATCAATTTATTATTTTATTCTCATTCTATGTGACTTTACCGAAAGAACCAAAGAAGATGAATCATTGCAGTCACGAAAGCTTTAAATCGAAACATAGTGAATGCTTGGGGGCTTATTGGCTCTTGCTCCTGGTTAGAGATCTACCCAACCCACGGGCCCACAAAGTGTTCAACTTCACATTCTTGTCATTAAAGGCCTGTGACAAAGGTGCATCTATTGGGGCAACATCGTCTCTGGCTTACACATCTACCGGGTCTCCATTTGACTTTGTATTGTCTAGGAGCAAGTCCACCCACACCTCCACTTCCACAAACTGCTGGCAGTTGCCTCACTCTGACTCAGAATTCTCCTCCTGCTTCACGATGTGAAGGTCCCATTTTGGAGTTGAATCTTCATCTTCACATATTACCTTCACTTCTTCGCTCATCACTTCTTCACATTTCACCTTCACCTCTTCACATTTCACCTTTAAACCTTAAAAGTGTCCAAGCTGGTATTTTCTTCTGGTTCTTGTTTCAGGAGGGATGGGCTCATTGCGGCACTTTGACTTTCACAAGCTGATTTCAGACTCCGACTCCGCTCCTTGTGATGCTTTTGTGTTCTCTGGTGTACTTGAAGATTTGATGAATCTGCAAACGACTTCCCGCACAGAGTACACTTGAAGGGTTTCTCTCCTGTGTGTGTTCTCTGGTGTTTTACAAGAGCAGATGAACGTGCAAATGCCTTCACGCACACACTGCACTTGAAGGGTTTATCTCCCGTGTGTGTTCTATGGTGTACTTGAAGATGTGGTGACTGTGTAAACGCCATCCCGCACACAGTGCACATGAAGGGTTTCTCTCCCGTGTGTGTTCTCTGGTGTGTTACAAGATTACATGACTGTGTAAACGCCATCCCGCACATCGTGCATCTGAAGGGTTTCTCTCCTGTGTGTGTTCTCTGGTGTTTTTTAAGAGTAGATAAATCTGAAAATGCCTTCCCACACACACTGCACCTGAAGGGTTTCTCTCCCGTGTGTGTTCTCTGGTGTATTTTAAGAGCAGATGACTGTGAAAATGCCTTCCCACACACAGTGCACTTGAAGGGTTTCTCTCCCGTGTGTGTTCTCTGGTGGGTCTCAAGAACTGATGGCCATGCAAATGCCTTGTTACACACAATGCACCTGAAGGGTTTCTCTCCTGTGCGAGTTCTCTGGTGCTGTGTAAAATTTACAGTCCGATCCGTGCTGTATGCACGCTGGTCGCATTGTTGGCTTGTCGTACAGAGCTGTGCTGACTGCCTTTGCTCCATCAGACCAGCATCAGCTGCAGACAGAAAAAAAGAATATCCACACCATCTACACGTCAGTATCGAGGCACAGAGGAATGCAAATATACACAGTCACATATCACTTGCACGTCTTTACTTATTCATGATATAGTGAAAAAGTTTCAAAAATTCATCACACGGGCTGTTGTGGCACACAATGAGAGGGCAAATGGTTATAAACATGCCTGGAAGCCCTCGTATCTTCAAAATGAATGTTCACCCAAAACTCCGAGCACACAATTTCGGCTGTCTGGCTACAAATATGGAATATTTATAAAAAGCTAAATTCAGCTGACATAGCAAAGGGTGTTGATGAAGCATACACAACACGGCGGGGTGGGACCTCAAGGCCAGCACCCAGCGGCATGGTAAACAGTGGGGTGGGAGGGAAAAGCCCCTAGGCAGATAAGAGTTGACTCAAGTTGGAGGGAGCGAGGGGATTATCGATGAGTCAACGGCGAGGAACGCAGGCACAGAGACAATGGGAAGGGGGGGGATGACGCGACCCCCCCAACCCCCCCAACGGCCAGAGCGCTCAAAACGTCCGCAAACAGGATTCGATTGGATGCGCAGGGTGATGTCATGTCACCCGGGGGTTAAGGGGGGCTTTGGAGACATAAGGGGGCCGGAGGGGCGGATTGAATCAGAGTCCTTCTGGAGTGGCGGAGGAGACCAGCCGTCCTCAGCGTCCGTGCGACGCATGCAAGGTGGAGCTGGAAACGATCGGCCAGAAAAAGTCCCCGAGGCGTGCATCTTCCCCAGCCCCCATTGGGCAGCTGAAGAGGTGAATGGGTACGGGGAGGGGGGCCAATTCAGTCAGCTCGAGCTTGGGGGATAGACGCACTCTGCGACGGCCAGGTGACAGGAGGTTAGGCGCTGTCCGAAGGGTGCTGGCTGGAGGGGGCCATAAACGGGGGTCCCTATTCGGAAATAAATCTTAGCACAGACTGACGTTGTGACGCGTGGTGCATGTGTGCGTGTGAAGAGCGGTGGGACAGCGATCGGCGTACGACGGTGTGTGGGTGACTATAAATCAGTGTGGGTGTGTCGCGCGCGCATATTAAAATACCAACGGTTGCCCGCGCCGGCGCGTGTCTGTGTGTGCACCAACGGTGAGACACACGCGAGTGTCACTAGTGTCTGTGCACACCGCAGTGTTAATGGTGAGACACGCGCGAGTGGGTGGGTGGGGGGGGCATCAGCCCCCACCCATTAGACGTGCCCCCCCCCCCGCTCGTGGAGAGTGAGAGGGAGATCAGCCCCCACGTAATGGGGAGTGGGGGGGGGCATGAGCCCCCACAAACGCTGGGGATGAACAGATCCGACTTCAGCTGCATGTGTGTGCTGTGTTCACCTCCTGTTTCCATTCTTACAAAGAGTTCGAGAGGAAAACAAAAATAAACTATTGTTTTGATATAACCTCCGTGTTCAACAGAGTTGATAGACTTTACTGCAAACACAAACTTGACACTGTCACACACTGCCATGAGTAAACAGGTGGCGGTGTGACCAGAACCATGCCTGGCCACCTTCATCTGCTCTGCATTAATTCTTCCTCACTCCACCAAGTAATGAATCGTCTCTCTCTCCCCGTGGTGAAGATGTTCCCCTCCACACATTCAGAGTCAACAGCGGCACGCGCTTAGCGTCTTTGACCGATAGATACATTGACACACGTATTGTTGGTTCTTTCAGTAAAGTCAGGTAGATAGAAAATAAAAATAACAGATTAAATTTAATAAGATAAAGACCACTCGTGTTGCGATCGAAACGTCGTGGGTTTTTTGCTTCATTTTCAATTTTTTTTTATTTTATTGTCATTTTATTTTCTATCTACGTGACTTTACCGAAAGAACCAAGAATATTAATTCCTGCAGTCACCAAAGTTTTAAGTCAAAACATTCACACAAGTTGACAAAGCCTCACCTTGTGTTGTTGTGGGCAGGTCGCTTCTGATAACAAGAGCGGTATAGCAGCTCAAGCGGGCTTGGCCTGGTAACAAAAGAACGACAATAAAACCTGCGTGAATATTTACAATAAAACAAAGTTACAAAGTGGCGAGCCGGGTGAAGACAAATTAAACTTAAGCGAGATAATTAAAGCGAACGCAATCAGGTGAGGGCAGGAGGCAAAGCCCCGCGTGGCTAGGCCCCGCGTTGTAAAGTTCCAACCTGGACATCGATCCCCATGCTCGCTGCTACTCAACTGACATCCCTACGAGAGAGAGAGGCTCTACCTTGGTAAACAACAACAACCACCACCACGATGAGAATTTCTCACCTCGGATTTCAGTGCAAGCGCGGATTGGCAGCCTCCTGCTACCTCGCGACGTCACGCGGGAAAGCAGGTAACATGACGTCACTTCCAGGGTAAGAGACACGCCCCTCCCATAATAAGCGGCTCTGTAACTGAATAAATTATACTCTTTGGTTCTAATGGGTAAAGTCACGTAGGTAAAAAATAAAATAACAAAAATCACGACGTTTCGGCCACAACACAAGCGGCCTTCATCAGGTGAAGGGACGAGACTGTCTGGAGGACAGCGCACAGTACACGCACAGTACACACACACGGTACACACACACACACACGGTACACACACACAGTACACACACGTACGCACGGCACACCCACACTCCTTCAGTCACGTGACTAAGGTTGACGCGCCGCCCCGTCTCCCGAGGTGACCTCTTGGCTCTCTCGTCTCTCCTCGACACGTAGATTTATTTCTTACTCTTACCTAGAAGCGTCATTGTATGTCTGTCTGTGTCTGTGGACGCAACTTGAAAGGAATTGTACTCACACCCTGTGGGGTTTACGTTTCAAATAAAGTGCCCAGATACCACGCGATAAGCCCCGTGGTGAGCCAGTGCTATTCCTATTTCCAATCCGTCAACGTGAAAGTAGTTAAATTAACAATTTATTACTAATCTCCATATATACCAAAGGCAAAGTTGTGAATGTGTGCGTCTGTTCAAAATGTTTAGTGTACTTCTCGACACGCACCAAACTGGAAATTTGCCATGTGGGTAATTTCCAGACTGTACACCGTGCAAACATAAAAATAGACTTTTGTATATTTTTTGGGGGGGGCGCGCAATAATGGATAAGCATGAAAACACCACGATACATAGGACTTACTTTGATTAGAGTCTTGGAATTGATTGTGTACATGTTGAAATTGTTAAATGAGCATTTTGAGCACACTATTTTAATAAATGTTCATGATTCTGAGAATATAAGTGTAATTCTGAGTATCATAATGACCACATTGGAATTGTCATCATGAATGGGGGGTACAATCATTTTTATAATAGGAATGCGGTTTTGAGCATGACTATTCATATTTCGGACTCATTTATGACAATAGATTCACGATTAAATTGCGATTTTGTTTTGCTCATCAATCAGGACACTGTTAATGATGCGCATGCCCATAAATTGTTTAAATTACTAGAACTGCAAGTTGTGTATACTCTCCAACCCCATTCCTCTACCTACCCATTCCCTTGACGAGCTCCGTGCCCACTTAAACCCATGACGATGGCGGTGACGATTCCACCTCTCGCTGTAACAATCAAAGCACCTCCAACTTCTGAATGCAAAGGTGCTGGTTGGTGCAACGCCAAAAAACATCGTCAACGCCGCTCCCAAGCCCGCCCTACGTCAGTTACATCGCTAGAATCAACAAAATAAAAAGTTCCACAGAGGAAACTAAAATGACATTACGCAATCCCCAAAGTGGCACGCGGTAGGCTACACGACTCGGAGAACAGCGTCAGACTTCAAGACTTGCATCGCCATCATCATCATTCTTCCTCTCCACAAGTCATCGCACGTCAATATTCAACAAGCTGCACACACGTGCAAGTAACCTCTAGACCCGCCACCTGCACAGTTAACGCGATCAGACCCGGGGGTCAAATTAAAATTGTGTCGTCTTTGGTGACGTATTACAATCGGTGTAATTTTAATGATGTACGTACAGCAACGGCTGTACGTACATCATTAACTGCATGCAACTGCTGTACGTACATCGAATTATATCATTGACAACGGGGTCCTTTTTGCGATATCTGCGTGCGGTCTTTTAATTATATATATACGTAGTCAGTTCATTAGTATGGGGTTCCTCTATAAGGAATTGTAATTGTAAAATGTATTACTTAATAATACGATTCCAGGCCACACTTAGCTTGTAGCAGTCAGAGCAGTTAAAATGACTGTACATGTGTAGGTATGAAATAAAATAAATTTAATTTAAATAAAATTAATTTTATTTATTAAAGCATTTCATTTAATTTAACGTAGGTATAAAATGAATGCAATTTAAATAAAATAAATTTAATTAATTTAAAATTTTTAAATAAAATAAATTTAATTTATTAAAAATGTAATTTAACGTAGGTATAAAATAAAATTAATTTAAATAAAGTAATGTAATATATTTTAAAAATTAAATTAAACGTAGGTATTAAATAAAATAAATGTAAAAAAAATATGATAATTTATCAAAAATTTCAATTTAATTTAACGTAGGTATGAAATAAAATAAATACAATTTAATTGATTACAATTTAAATAAAATTTAACGTAGGTATAAAATAAATTTAAATTAAATTATAAAACTCATTCATTTATAAAAAAAAAATTACGTAGGTATAAAATACATTTTAATTAAATTAATTAAAATTTTAAATGAAATTTAACGTAGATATAAAATAAAATGTAATTAAATTAAATAATAAATACATTTTATTTTCTACCTCCGTGACTTTACCGAAAGCAAAGAGTGTGGACCCACGTGACATCAAGGCTGTCCTAGTCTAGGCAAGGGCTCAGGGTGTACCGGGCCTTTCACAACAACAGTCGCAGCAGCAGCAACAACGGTTCTCTTGAGAAAATGTTTTAAAAAAGAAAGTCAACGTAGCTTACCTTGACACTCGCGAACTTTAATGATTAAAATAATTAAAACAAAACTAAACACTCACACGCACATGGGCGCGCGGGGTTCAGCTTGCAGGGCATTATAAATGGTAGCGTCCTCCCGCGATCTGATTGGTCGCCGCGTGCCAAAGTGGGGAGGGGGGGGAAGGCCAGCGATCCGATTGGTCGAGAGGCAAACCTGGGAGCGTCTCCGGCGATGGTGCGCAGCGATTGGTCAACGGTTGTCCTATGCTAATTTTGGTATGCTAATTAGTTTTAATCTGTATGCTAATGTAGTTTATTTATCCATACTCATTAAGTTTAATGTTTATCCTAAATTAGTTACAAATTTATGCTCGTTTAGTTAACATTCTATGATAGTATCGTTATATTTTTTATGCTATAACAGCAGTGCATACTGGCTGTGGTGGTACCTGCTATGATTACAGCAGGCATACCGACTAGTGGTACCTGCTATAATTACATCAGGGCATACTGTGGTGGTACCTGCTATGATTACAGCAGGCATACTGCTTAAATGCTTTATCACGTGTCGTGAATGTGATAGTTTCATCCCAGAAATGGTGTCCTTGACCGGCCCAGAGCAGACATTTCACTTTGCCTTAGAACCTGAGGTGGCACAGCATTAGCAATTCCAAGTTCTTTATGTGACCAATAGCAACGAATAATGTGGCAAACATTTGAAATGAGTGGGTTATGACGTACTGTACTTCACTCTTATCGACCATTAACGTGAGTCTGTGTTACTGGCGTTGTGCTGCCTCGGCTGGTACCAACTTCTTCTTTGACCACGTGGACCATGCGGATGAATGGTCTACGCGGGTCGAGTGACCGATGGAGAAGACCTATGGGGGCACGCGGCGGGAGACTCTCAGGCGAAATCGTGGAAGTCGCGTGACAGAGGCCACGCGTGGAGGATAGATGCATGCTGGTGAGACGTCGTCTTCAGTTTAATTTAAGTTTCATGTGTCAGGTGCAGAGCCCTGTGAGCCGTGCGGCTCTTGACTCGGGTGCAACCGCAACAAAAGAAAAACGTGAACATATTCATGTTGTGGGTCACTGTTGACGATGTGGGTCCCTACTGACGAGGTGAGTGTCAATATTCATGTTGTGGGTCACTGTTGATGATATGGGTCCCGATTGATGATATGGGTCCGGATTAAAGAGATGAGCGTCGCTTTTGATGTGGGTCTCTATTGACGAGGCGAGCATCCCTGTTGACAATGTGGGTCCCTGATGACGATGTGGGTCCGTGTTAACGATGTTACCACTGAATTGGTCCTCGTCTAATAGCCTATATGTTCTACCATATGTAAAACCATACGACAATAAATGTTACAATACATAGCATGTATAGGAATTAAAATTCATGTCAACCACCACTCACCCTCCCCTCGACTCACTCCCACGCTCAGCCCTCCACTAGGGTACCCCCCCCCCCGCCCATACCGGTGGCAGAGGGCCTTGTTGGACCCAAGACATCTCTCCTTCTTTCCACAGAGCTACAAGACAATCAGAGTCTAGTCGTCCTACACATCATCAGCAAGACGGATGAGGTGAGCTACGTCTGGCTGTGTGTGGCGCCGAGCGTGAAGATTTTCTTCTCTTCTGCAGCGTGCGTCCACGTCAACTTTCACCATCAAGCGCGCCCAGACTCCTCCACGGCTCCGCTGCCTCTCCTGCCCTCGTGCTCCTGCTTCCGCTCCGTCCGATCGCCCCCCTCTCCTCCTGCCCCTTGCCGTCTCTCTTCACACGCGCACTCCGACCTCCCTCGCCTTCCATGTCAGGAGGTACGCCCGAGATCACTCGTCCTGCCTGCACCAGCGACTCACGCATCGTCTGACCGCGTCTCCGTTCATGCAGGTAAGGGCACCATCATGGCGTAGCGGTTAGCGGCGCTGCGCCATTCTCGCTCACGTCCAATACCAGCGACAATTAGGGGCCGTCCGTGAATGACGTCACGCACCTAGAGGGGGGGGGGGGGGGGGGTCAGACGTTTGTGACGATGTGTGACAAGGGGGGGGGGGTTTGAGAAAAGTGACGTCACATCAAATTGCGCAACTTTAAATAAATATAAACGCGTTCTACTTAAATAAACTTTGTAATGTTTTCTACCTACATCAGAGTGCAGCGCCACATTTACAACGCACTACAATGACAACAATAGTTTAAAGCGATTTGAAGCATGTTTTATTTTTGGGGGGGGAGGGGGGCAGAACTTTGTGACGTCATAATTGAGGGGGAGGGGTCTGACTTTGTGTGACGTCGTGTGACGATGGGGGGGGTCAAAAATCCTCTAAAATCACGTGACGTCATTTAAGGTCGGCCCCTTACCTGAAGCAGTCCTGAGCGTCACTTAGGTGGACTCAGCCATAATTAAGGTGGTGAGGTGGGTGGGGGTGCTAACATCAGAATTTGAGAGACGAGCGGCCAGCCGTGGTTCTGTCCACACCAGCCCCTGGTGTTGTTCCATCGCGACCCTCACCGGTGCTCGCTAACAGCACACGCCCAGTGGGAGTCGATGAGTCCGTGGGTTTCTGTGCGAGTCCGTGGGTCCATTGTGCGTCTGTGGATGCGTCAGTCTACATTGGGGAGCCTTTGTCTTTGCAGTTTGGGGACTTGTGCAGCACTAGTGTGTAGTAGTGTATAGTGTAGTGTATAGTGTAGTAGTGTACTGTGTAGTAGTGTAGTGTATAGTAGTGTAGTGTATAGTGTGTAGTGTATAGTAGTGTATAGTGTAGTGTATAATAGTGTATTGCATAGTAGTGTATAGTGTAGTGTATAGTGTAGTGTATAGTAGTGTATAGTGGTGTATAGTGTAGTGTATAGTAGTGTAGTGTATAGTAGTGTATAATAGTGTAGTGTATAGTAGTGTATAGTGTAGTATATAGTGTAGTGTATAGTGTAGTGTATAGTAGTGTATAGTAGTGTATAGTGTAGTGTATAGTAGCGTAGTGTATAGTGTAGTGTATAAAAGTGTATAGTGTAGTGTATAGTAGTGTAGTGTATAGTAGTGTATAGTGTAGTGTATAGTGTAGTGTATAATAGTGTATAGTGCAGTGTATAGTTTAGTATAGTGTAGTGTATAGTGTAGTCTATAGTAGTGTATAGTGTAGTGTATAGTGTAGTGTATAGTTTACTATACTAGTTATCACGTGACTAGTGTAGCTAGCCAGGTGGTGACCACACTCGTGCGTGCATCTCCACCCGTCCGTGTTTGCAAGTAAGCGCTCGTGTGTGTATGTGCACCCGCGTGTTTGTTCGTGTCTGTATGTATGCACACTGTTGCACATGGTTCGCTCGTGTGGGTTCGTAGTGGAACGCACTGCTCATGAAAACGTTGCCTCGTTACGCGGTAAATGATGCGGCACGACAGGAGGGAACTGCAGGGATGAGGCTCTCCAGTCTTGGTGCTGTGAATGAAAACAGCGCCAGGGTGGAGCGTCCCATCCCTACAGCTCGTAGCTGTGACGGAGCGAGAGTGATCAGCGGACAGCCACCATGGTTGCCAGGTAAGGGGAGACTTCACCCGGAACTCTCCTCCACACGTGTTCCCCTTGAACATTGTCGCAATAAACGTACGATCAGGAATATTTAAAATATCCGACCTTTGTTGTTCCGCAAGAATATTAACGCTCAAACTCGTATCGAACTCTTCATGAATTCACTTGGTCAAACAGTTCAGGTACTCGGCAAACCATTTCACCACCCGGTATGCAACAGTTAAACAATCTACTCCAAATCAACACCGAAATGTCAAATTATCATCCACCATTGACTTCCACATCGATGGAAGCCATTTGCCATGACGTCCAAGCCATTAAACACCGGAACAACGAACGTGCCATTCAAGTACATCTTGAAACCCATTATCTGAAGTAGTTTGTATTAAACAATACCTAAATAATAGAAACACGTTTACAATATTGAGCGAAGTTAAAGTCACGGACTTTTTCCAACTTTAGCTCAACAGGACCACAAAAGCTCAGATATGTGGTTCATAATAAATGAATAAATCTGATTGAAATCATCAACTGGCCAAACACTTTCTGATTTCAACATCACCTTATAAAAGAAAAACATTTTAAATATAAGCGCGCAACTTTATTTATCTGTGATGAGCGCTGCACTTTCCGTTGTTTTCATGCAGGGGGCGCTGCAAACCTACGCACCCCCTGCATGGACGACGGAGGCGCAGGGACAGACGTTCGATTACGTTGGAATCGATCTGCAGACGGCGGTCTTCTCGCACGGCCAGCTCCGTGTCGCCTTATCTCGATCCCGCAATCCCAAACAGGTGAAAGTCCGCATCGAACCGAACCCCCGGCAAGGCCATCTACTTAATGACGAGAGAAAATTCACATGAAATGTCCTTTTCAATGAAGTCTTCCACAAGCTTTTAATGAAGAAATAAAATCATCTAATTCAAAACAACACAATTCAAAGATGCTTCATTTCAAAACTTCAAAACGGAGCATGGGGTATTTGCGTGAATGCGTCCTTTGTGTGCAAATGTTGTGAATTTCCTGGCCTGAAGGCCGTCAATGTCTTGGACCCTTATTGGTGCACAGCGTCTCAACAACAGCAGTGGGGTTTGCTTCAACCGATGGTTACGAACATCCAGACGTGAATCAGCAAGGAGCATTTCTAGTCCTAGCTAGACAAAATCTACGTCACCACGTAAGACAAAACTACAATTCGTGTTGTAGAGAATGTACCTCCTCCTATACGTGTAACTTTCAAGTGGTATGCATTGTAACTCATGAATGATCCGAGTGTGCTACCTATTTCAAAGACAATGAGTTGCTCGAGATGCTTCGTGGATCACAAAAACACCGTTTGACCTGTATCACAAGAACAACGGGTCTCACCTGAGTTCTCTGTACAGGTTACTTCCAAACAGACACACACACTTTGTCCTAACATCACTTATTCAATATTTGACCCTTATCGATCAAATGTTACAAGTATGCACAAAACCAGACAAGTATTCATTCTAAATTATTGACAGGCATATTGACAAAATTGGATTACTGCAATGAAATATACTGCATCACGTTACATCATATTAACAAGAAGCTTTTAAAAAAAAGTTGCAGTCTGCTTCACAGTGAATGTAAAACATACTATTGTGTCATTCAAAATGAGTAGGCCATTGCATGCTGGCGTCTGAGTGAAAATGTAGCAAATTCTAAACATTACCTACAAACTACACAACTGAGATGACACATCAATCATCGCCCCCTACTGATAGGCTCTTGTCCACATGCAGGCCGGTGCAGGGCCACCACCTTGTGCCACACAGGGGCAGCTGCTACTTGGGGATGCTCTTTGAGTGTTTCAGACGAGGTACGACACAAAACTCCGAGTTGCTGAGGCGATTAAGCAAGCACCGTGTAAAATAAATTATTATGATAACATAGTGAATGCTTGGGAGCTTATTGGCTCTTGCTCCTGGTTAGAGATCTACCCAACCCACGGGCCCACAAAGTGTTCAACTTCACATTCTTGTCATTAAAGGCCTGTGACAAAGGTGTATCTATTGTAGCAACATCGTCTCTGGCTTACACATCTACCAGGTCTCCACTTGACTTTGTATTGTCTAGGAGCAAGTCCACCCACACCTCCACTTCCACAAACTGCTGGGAGTTGCCTCACTCTGCCTCACAGTCAGAATTCTCCTCCTGCTTCACGATGTGAAGGTCCCATTTTGGAGTTGGATCTTCATCTTCACATTTTACCTTCACTTCTTCGCTCATCACTTCTTCACATTTCACCTCGATACCTTTAAAAGTGTCCAAGCTGGGATTTTCGTCCGGTTCTTGTTTCATGAGGGATGGGCTCATTGCGGCACTTTGACTTTCACAAGCTGATTTCAGACTCCGACTCCGCTCCTTGTGGATCTTCCGATGCTTTTGTGTTCTCTGGTGTCTTCGAAGATTTGATGAATCTGCAAACGGCTTCCTGCACAGAGTACACCTGAAGGGTTTCTCTCCCGTGTGTGTTCTCTGGTGTTTTACAAGAGAAGATGACCGTGCAAACGCCTTCACGCACACACTGCACTTGAAGGGTTTCTCTCCCGTGTGTGTTCTCTGGTGTTTTTTAAGAGCAGATGACTGTGAAAATGCCTTCCCACAAACACTGCACTTGAAGGGTTTCTCTCCCGTGTGTGTTCTCTGGTGTAATACGAGATCAGATGACCGTGAAAATGCCTTCACGCACACACTGCACTTGAAGGGTTTCTCTCCCGTGTGTGTTCTCTGGTGTGTTACAAGATTACTTGACTGTGTAAACGCCATCCTGCACATCGTGCACCTGAAGGGTTTCTCTCCCGTGTGTGTTCTCTGGTGTTTTACAAGATCAGATGAATCTGAAAATGCCTTCCCACACACCCTGCACTTGAAGGGTTTCTCTCCCGTGTGTGCTCTCTGGTGTGTTTTAAGAGCAAATGAATCTGAAAATGTCTTCCCACACACACTGCACTTGAAAGGTTTCTCTCCCGTGTGTGTTCTCTGGTGTTTTTTAAGAGCAGATGACTGTGAAAATGCCTTCCCACACACAATGCACTTGAAGGGTTTCTCTCCTGTGTGTGTTCTCTGGTGGGTCTCAAGAACTGATGGCCATGCAAATGCCTTGTCACACACAGTGCACTTGAAGGGTTTCCCTCCTGTGCGAGTTCTCTGGTGCTGTGTCAAATTTCCAGTCCGATCCGTGCTGTATGCACGCTGGTCGCATTGTTGACTTGTCGTACCGAGCTGCTGTGCTGAGTGCCTTTGCTCCATCAGACCAGCGTCAGCTGCAGACAGAAAATAAGAATATCCACATCATCTACACGTCAGTATCGAGGCACAGAGGAATGCATATATACAGTCACATGTGACTTACACGTCTATACTTATTCATATATTCATGATGTAGTGAAAAAGTTTCCCAAATTCATCACAGGGCTGTTATGGCACACAATGAGAGGGCAAATGGTCATAAACATGCCTGGAAGCCCACGTATCTGCAAAATGAATGTTCACCCAAAACTCTGAGTACACAATTTCAGCTGTCTGGCCACAAAAGGAATATTTATGAGAGCTAAATTCAGCTGACATAGCAAAGGGTGTTGAAAACAAAACTATTTGTGTTAGGCAGAAATGCATAAATTAATGTTCAATCGCAACTTAGAGGTGTGAATCCAGGCTCAGATGTCCTTGAATGCTGGGATGAACAGTTCCGACTTCAGCTGAATGTGTGTGCTGTGTTCACCTCCTGTTTCCATTATTATAAAGAGTTCCAGAGGAAAACAAAAGTAAATATTGTTACGCTATAACCTCCGTGTTCAACAGAGTTAATAGACGTTACTGCAAACACAAACTGTACAGTCACTGGGTAAACAGGCGGTGGCGTGTCTAGAATCACGCCTGGCCACCTTCATCTGCTTGGCATGAATGCTTCCTCACTCCACCAAGTAATTAATCGAGTATCAACGAACATATCCGAGGCTAACTGGAGTTTGCGTGTCTCTCTCCGTGGTGAGATGTTAACTACCTCACCTGGTATACAGGAAGTCGTGGGTTCGATCCCGACCCTGACGCCTGCTGTATATTTGGAGTTTGCGCGTCACTCCGTTTAGCGTCTTTGACCGATAGACATTGACACACGTATTCTTGTTGATTTCGGTAAAGTTACGTAGATAGAAAATAACAATAACAGATAATACAATTACATTAAATAAAGACCACTTGTGTTGCGATCAAAACGACGTGAGTTGTTTTGCTTTATTTACATTTATTTTTATTGTTATTTTCATTTAATTTTCTATCTACGTGACTTTACCGAAAGAACCAAGAATATAAATTCCTGCAGTCACCAAAGTTTTAAGTCAAAACATTCACACACGTTGACAAAGCCTCACCTTGTGTTGTTGTGGGCAGGTCGCTTCTGATGACAAGAGCGGTATAGCAGCTCAAGCGGGCTTGGCCTGCTAACAAAAAATGAAAATAAAAACTGCGTGAATATTGACAATAAAACAAAGTTACAAAGTGGCGAGCCGGGTGAAGACAAATTAAACTTAAGCGAGATAATTAAAGTGAACGCAATCAGGCGAGGGCAGGAGGCAAGGCCCCGCGTGGCTAGGCCCCGCGTTGTAAAGTTCCAACCTGGACATCGATTCCCATGCTCGCTGCTACTCAACTGACATCCCTACGAGAGAGGCTCTACCTTGGTAAACAACAACAACCACCACAACCACCACCACAACAACCAGAATCGCAATGAGAATTTCTCACCTCGGATTTCAGTGAAGGAAGCGATAGCTTCCAGTTACCTCGTGACGTCACGCGGCAGCAGGTGACATGACGTCACTTCCGGAGTACGAGACACGCTCCTCCCACAATGAGCGGCTCCGTAACTAAATAAATTAGAGAATCTTCTTTGGTTCTTTCGGTAAAGTCACGTAGAATGATAATAAAATAATAAATTGATAAAATAAAATAACACAATAATATTCTCACGACGTTTCGGCCACAACACAAGCGGCCTTCATCAGGTGAAGGGGGCGAGACTGTCTGGTAGGACAGCGCTGGAGTGAAAGAGCCACGTTCAGATACGGCCTTTAAGCTGTGTGAGAGGAACAAAGCGCCTTGACAAAGGAATTAGCATATAATTTAGCATTGAAATTGCTGAATGATTAGCTTGTGACTGGTCACAGAAAGTGCTATGTTAAAAGTTAAAGCATACACACCCGCACAGGCACCCATTGTTAAAGGAATTAGCATAGAATTTAGCATTGAAATAGCTAAGTTAAGGCATACACATCTTGACAATGGAATTAGCATAGAATTTAGCATTGAGATAGCTGAGTGATTAACTTGTACCTGCTGCAGAAATTGAGCTTGTACCTGCTGCAGAAATAGCTACGTTAAAGTCAGAGCATACACATTCACCGAGGCCCTTAGTACAAATCAAACAGGAGAATTTAGCATTGAAATAACTAGGCGAATTCCAGCATTGAAACAACTGAGTGATTAGCTAGTGACTGGTCACAGAAATGACTACACATCTGAGCTATTGGTTCACTGTGTGTGTACACTGTGTGTGTGTACACTATGTGTATACACTGTGTGTCACTTTGTGTCGCTGTGTGTGTCACTGTGTGTGTGTCACTGTGCCTGGCACAAGCGTCGTGGTGACGTCACCGCCACTTAGTGGCGAATGGCGGTTGTTGTTGTGTCACTGTCACTGTGTGTCACTGAGTGTGTACACTGTGTGTGTGTACACACACAGTGTACACACACACAGTTTACACTTTGTGTGACAGTGTGACACAGTGTGTACACTGCGTGTGCACACTGTGTCACTGTGTGCCACTGTGTGTGTGTACACTGTGTACACTGTGTGTATACACTGTGTATGTACCCTGTTTGTGTCCACATTGAACCAAACCCCCGGCAAGGCCATCTACTTAATGACGAGAGAAAATTCACGCGAAATGTCCTTTTCGATGAAGTCTTCCAGATGTAAATTGAAACAAGCTTTTAATGAGGAAATTAAATCATCTAATTCAAAACACAACACAATTCAAAGATGTTTCATTTCAAAACTTCAAAAACGGAGCATGGGGTACTTGCGTGAATGCGTCCTTCGTGTGCAAATGTTGTGACTTTCCTGGCCTGAAGGCCGTCAATGTGTTGGACCCTTATTGGTGCACAGCGTCTCAACAACAGCAGTGGGGTTTGCTTCAACCGATGGTTACGAACATCCAGACGTCAATCAGCAAGGAGCATTTCTTGTCCCAGTTAGACAAAATCTACGTCAACACGTAAGACAAAACTACAATTCGTGTTGTAGAGAATGTACCTCCTCCTATACGTGTAACCTTTAAGTGGTATGCCTTGTAACTGATGAATGATCCGAGCGTGCTACCTATTTCAAAGACAATGAGTTGCTCCAGATGCTTCGTGGAACACAAAAACACCGTTTGACCTGTATCACAAGAACAACGGGTCTCACCTGAGTTCTCTGTACAGGTTACTTTCAAACACACACACACTTTGTCCTAACATCACTTAGTCAATGTTTGACCCTTATAGATCAAATGTTACAAGTATGCACAAAACCAGACAAGTATACATTCTAAATTATTGACAGGCATATTAACAAAATTGGATTACTGCAGTGAAATATACTGCATCACGTTACATCGTATTAACAAGAAGCTTTTAAAAAAGTGGCACAGTCTGCTTCACAGTGTATGTAAACATACTATTGTGTCATTCAAAACGAGTAGGCCATTGCATGCTGGCGTCTGAGTGAAAATGTAGCAAATTTTAAACATTACCTACAAACTACACAACTGAGATGACGCAACAATCATCGCCCCCTACTGACAGGCTCTTTTTTTCGATTTAAAGCTTTCGTGACTGCAAGGATTCATCTTCTTTGGTTCTTTCGGTAAAGTCACGTAGAATCTTAGCAGCGTTCATTGTAGCTCTGTCGTCCCGACAGGTTTGTTCCTTTCACCTGAAGGCCACTTGTGTTGTGGCCGAAACGTCGTGAGAATTTTATTGTTTTATTTCATTATTTTATTCTCATTCTACGTGACTTTACCGAAAGAACCAAAGAAGATGACAGGCTCTTGTCCACATGCAGGCCGGTGCAGGGACACCACCTTGTACCACACAGGGGCAGCTGCTACTTGGGGATGCTCTTCGAGCGTGAGATGAGATACAAAACTTTGAGTTGCTGAGGCGATTAAGCAAGCACCATGTAAAATCAATTATGATAACATAGTGAATGCTTGGGAGCTTATTGGCTCTTGCTCCTGGTTATAGATCTACCCAACCCACGGGCCCACAAAGTGTTCAACTTCACGTTCTTGTCATTAAAGGCCTATTGTAGCGACATCGTCTCTGGCTTACACATCTACCGGGTCTCCACTTGACTTTGTATTGTCTAGGAGCAAGTCCACCCACACCTCCACTTCCACAAACTGCTGGGAGTTGCCTCACTCTGACTCACAGTCAGAATTCTCCTCCTGCTTCACGATGTGAAGGTCCCATTTTGGAGTTGAATCTTCATCTTCACATTTTACCTTCACTTCTTCGCTGATCACTTCTTCACATTTCACCATCACCTCTTCATATTTCACCTTGATACCTTTAAAAGTGTCCAAGCTGGGATTTTCGTCCGGTTCTTGTTTCATGAGGGATGGGCTCATTGCGGCACTTTGACTTTCACAAGCTGATTTCAGACTCCGACTCTGCTCCTTGTGGATCTTCCGATGCTTTTGTGTTCTCTGGTGTCTTCGAAGAGTTGATGAATCTGCAAACGGCTTCCCGCACAGAGTACACTTGAAGGGTTTCTCTCCTGTGTGTGTTCTCTGGTGTTTTACAAGATCAGATGATTGTGCAAACGCCTTCACGCACACACTGCACTTGAAGGGTTTCTCTCCCGTGTGTGTTCTCTGGTGTATTACAAGATTACATGAATCTGAAAATGTCTTCCCACACACACTGCACTTGAAGGGTTTCTCTCACGTGTGTGTTCTCTGGTGTTTTTTAAGAGAAGATGACCATGAAAATGCCTTCCCACAAACACTGCACTGGAAGGGTTTCTCTCCCGTGTGTGTTCTCTGGTGTAATATGAGATGATATGACTGTGTAAACGCCATCCTGCAGATCGTGCACCTGAAGGGTTTCTCTCCCGTGTGTGTTCTCTGGTGTTTTTTAAGAGCAGATGAATCTGAAAATGTCTTCCCACACACACTGCACCTGAAGGGTTTCTCTCCTGTGTGTGTTCTCTGGTGTGATTTAAGAGCAGATGAATGTGCAAATGCCTTCACGCACACACTGCACTTGAAGGGTTTCTCTCCCGTGTGTGTTCTATGGTGTACTATAAGATGTGGTGACTGTGCAAACGCCATCCCGCACAGAGTACACTTGAAGGGTTTCTCTCCCGTGTGTGTTCTCTGGTGTTTTACAAGATTACATGACTGTGTAAACGCCATCCCGCACATCGTGCACCTGAAGGGTTTCTCTCCCGTGTGTGTTCTATGGTGTACTATAAGATGTGGTGACTGTGCAAACGCCATCCCGCACAGAGTACACTTGAAGGGTTTCTCTCCCGTGTGTGTTCTCTGGTGTTTTACAAGATCAGATGACTGTGCAAATGCCTTCATGCACACACTGCACTTGAAGGGTTTCTCTCCCGTGTGTGTTCTCTGGTGTGTTTTAAGAGCAAATGAATCTGAAAATGCCTTCCCACAAACACTGCACTTGAAGGGGTTCTCTTCCGTGTGTGTTCTCTGGTGTTTTTTAAGAGCAGATGACCATAAAAATGCCTTCCCACAAACACTGCACCTGAAGGGTTTCTCTCCCGTGTGTGTTCTCTGGTGTGTTTTAAGAGTACATGAATCTGAAAATGTCTTCCCACACACACTGCACTTGAAGGGGTTCTCTTCCGTGTGTGTTCTCTGGTGTTTTTTAAGAGCAGATGACCATAAAAATGCCTTCCCACAAACACTGCACCTGAAGGGTTTCTCTCCCGTGTGTGTTCTCTGGTGGTTCTGAAAAACTGATGGCCATGCAAATGCCTTGTTACACACAGTGCACTTGAAGAGTTTCTCTCCTGTGTGAGTTCTCTGGTGCCGTGTCAAATTTCCAGTCCGGTCCGTGCTGTATGCACGCTGGTCGCATTGTTGACTTGTCGTACCGAGCTGCGCTGAGTGCCTTTGCTCCATCAGACCAATTCTGCAGAGGAAGCGTCAGCTGCAGACAGAAAAAAATAATATCCACACCATCTACACGTCAGGCACAGAGGAATACACACGTGACTTACACGTCTATACTTATTAATATATTCATGATGTAGTGAAAAAGTTTTCCAAATGAATCAGATTTGATGAATCTGCAAATGCCTTCCAGCACAGAGTGCACCTGAAGGGTTTCTCTCCACGGGCTGTTATGGCACACAATGAGAGATAAAATGTCATTAATATGCCTGGAAGCCTTCATATCTTCAAGATGAATGTTAACTCAAAACTCTAAGCACACAATTTCAGCTGTCTGACTACAAAAGGAATATTTATGAAAGCTAAATTCAGCTGACATAGCAAAGGGTGTTGAAAACAATACTATTTGTGTTATGCAGAAATGCATAAATTAACGTTCAATCAGAACTTAGAGGTGTGAATCCAGGCTCAGATGTCCTTGAATGCTGCGGATGAACAGTTCCGACTTCAGCTGAATGTGTGTGCTGTGTTCACCTCCTGTTTCCATTCTTATAAAGAGTTCCTTAGGAAAACAAAAATAAACTAATGTTTTGATATAACCTCCGTGTGCAATAGAGTTAATAGACTTTACTGCAAACACAAACTTGACACTGTCACACACTGCCATGAGTAAACAGGTGGTGGTGTGACCAGAACCATGCCTGGCCACCTTCATCTGCTCAGCATTAATTCTTCCTCACTCCACCAAGTAATGCATCGAGGATCAATCAACATAGCCGAGGCTATCAGTGTCTCTGTCTGTCTCTCCCCGTGGTGAAGGTGTTCCCCTCCACACATTCAGAGTCAACAGCGGCACGCGCTTAGCGTCTTTGACCGATAGACATTGACGCACGTATTGTTGGTTCTTTCAGTAAAGTCACGTAGATAGAAAATAAAAATAACAGATTAAATTCAATAAGATAAAGACCACTTGTGTTGCGATCGAAACGTCGTGGGTTCATTACTTTATTTTAAAAATTGTATTTTCATTTATTTTTATTATTTTATTTTCTATCTACGTGACTTTACCGAAAGAACCAAGAATATTAATTCCTGCAGTCACCAAAGTTTTAAGTCAAAACATTCACACACGTTGACAAAGCCTCACCTTGTGTTGTTGTGGGCAGGTCGCTTCTGATAACAAGAGCGGTATAGCAGCTCAAGCGGGCTTGGCCTGGTGAAAATAAATAAAAACTGCGTGAATATTTACAATAAAACAAAGTTACAAAGTGGCGAGCCGGGTGAAGACAAATTAAACTTAAGCGAGATAATTAAAGTGAACGCAATCAGGCGAGGGCAGGAGGCAAGGCCCTGCGTGGCTAGGCCCCGCGTTGTAAAGTTCCAACCTGGACATCGATTCCCATGCTCGCTGCCCTACGAAAGAGAGAGGGGCTCTACCTTGGTAAACAACAACAACAACCACCACCACCACAACCACCACCACAACAACCACGACCACCCACACGATCATAATTTCTCACCTCAGATTTCAGTGCAAGAGCGAAGCGATCGCTTCCTGTTACCTCGTGACGTCACACGACAGCAGCAGGTAACATGATGTCACGTCCGGGGTACAAGACACTCCCCTACCACGAGCGGCTCCGTAACTGAATAAAATTATGTTAATGAGCCCGGGCCATATGTCGAGGGATGGGGGCGTGGGTGCTGAACCCGTCCCAATAAACTCGCGACGGCTTTCACGAACTCATTATGTTAATGAGCCACCAGTCACTGGGCGTAGCTTTGCCCAAATAAGGATTGTACCGGAACAGATATCGGCAGTGACCAAGCAGAGGTGACGTCACTCTCAAGGGCGTGCTGGACGGGGGTGGGGTGAATACCTTGGTGACATGACGTCACTAGCAAGGCTCACGTGACATTGACTTTTCCAAGACAGAGGTTCTTTGTAAGCCATCTGGCTACCATGAGAGATTCGTTCATGAGGCTATCCACATATACAAGCACAGAGACAATTTCAACCGAGAAGATGGATTCTGGCTTAGCAATCATTGGAACGATTGGATAAACCATTTCAGGTCTTAATTGATTATTCACGCTTACAGTGGCTTTCAGACAGCATACATTAATTTTTCGTCTTCCCCCTCCTCTTTTCAGAACATAGATGGACTAGTCCTTCTAAATAAACTGCCAAATCGCTGCGCGTGGTGCTAATGTTTAAAAATACATAAATACACCGTTTAAAAATAAATAAATTTATGCAAACCGACACACCTGATGACGACCGTTTGTGTTATGGTCAAAACGTCGTGAGAATTTTTATTGTTTCATATATATTTTATTATTTTATTGGTTCCCTTCAACGTGACTTTACCGAAAGAGCTAAGAATACGGAATATCATTTGGGTCATTTTTTTTGGAACTCAGATGAGATTTCTGATATTACCGCGTTTTATAAATATTTACGTAACCAATAACTTTTTTAAAAAAAATTAATCAGACCGCGCTAATACCAACGCGAGTGTTTATTGTTGATGGTGAGTTTTGTAAATCCGTCGTACGGTTAAAAAGAATAAAGTTTTCCCGTAAAAAAAATAAAAATCTCTCCGCCTTGGAGCCAATCAGGTTTCAGTTTCTCCCCTCCCACGTGACGCGGAGTTTTCTGGCTCCTCCCCCTCCTCGCTCGCCGCCATTTTGAGAGTCGTGAGGGAGGTGAAACCTGCGGCCTTGACAACGACGAAGATTCACCAGGGTCAGTGACAACCTCACACTCACACTGTGACAACTTCACACTCACACACTGTGACAACCTCACACTCACACACACTGTGACAACCTCACACTCACACACACTGTGACAACCTCACACACACACTGTGACAACCTCACACACACACACTGACAACCTCACACTCACACACACACTGACAACCTCACACTCACACACACACTGACAACCTCACACTCACACACACACTGACAACCTCACACTCACACACACTGACAACCTCACACACACACACTGACAACCTCACACTCTCACACACACTGACAACCTCACACTCACACACACTGACAACCTCACACTTACACACTGACAACCTCACACTCACACACTGACAACCTCACACTCACACACACTGACAACCTCACACACACACACACTGACAACCAACAACAACAACAACAACCGCCATTCGCCACTAAGTGGCGGTGACGTCACCACGACGCTTGTGCCAGGCTATGTGCACCCTGAGGCCACGTGAAGTGTCGAACGCCCGCTGGCAGGAGGTCACGGGGCAGACCCAGGTGCCACGGGTCGACTGACTGAGATGACTGGCTGATGCACCACCTGTGCCCCCTACTGTGCCAACCTGCTGTGCTTTAGCCACCCGGCGCTCCGCTCGCTGTTGTGAGCGTCGCTCTTCCGCCCTCCGTTGTTGTTGGAGGGCGACTGCCTCCAACTGCCCACTAGCATCCTTCACGAGCCTCCTCCACAGAGGCCGATCTTGACACCGCTGGTACCAGTCATCGGCAAGTCCACTCAGCTCCACGTCCTCCTGTACCACATCACTCCATCTCTTCTCTAGCCCGTGCCGCGCCCGCTTAACCCCATCAATCCGGCCAAACAAAAGCTGTTTCGGCATGCGGTGGCTGGGCATGCGGGCTACATGACCCAGCCATCGCAGCCTTGCCTGCCGGAGCAGCTCACCGATGGGACCCTGCCCAGATCTTTCAAGGATTTGTGAGCTCCTCACACAATCCAGTCTGGTTAAATTCAGGATGGATCGTAGGCAGGCCAGCCTAAATGTTTCTAACCGGCGAAGATGTTCCATTAGGGCGGTCCACGTTTCGCAAGCGTAGAGAAGGGAGGGAATGACCGTGGCCGAGAAGACCTGAAGCTTAGTGCGGAGCGACAGACCAGGTAGCTTCCACACAGCGTTACGCAACCGATGAAAAGATATTGCCGCTCGACTGATTCGGAGTGAGACCTCTGCTGTTAAACTGGAGCCAGTCATAAGCACACTGCCCAGGTATGGGAAACTCTCCACTCTCTCCACAACTGCCCCATCACCGATTGGGAGTTGTGGGGGTGGAGTGTCCGATAGTACAAAATACCCAGGCAGGTGCTTAGTTTTGGTGGGGCTGATGGTAAGGCCCCACCTCTTAGTGGCACGCTCCAGTCTCAGCAGCAGCGTCTCCAACTCCTCCTCTGACTGAGCAGCTATTACCAAATCATCAGCATACATAACGTGGTTGAGTAATAGGGAGCCATCCCTTGACCGCACCCGGGCATCGATTAGCCTCCCATTATATCTGTACCATATGGAGATTCCCCCGGTACAGCTATTGAAGGCTTCACGAACTACGTGGTCAAAATGGATGTTAAATAATGTGGGAGCCAGAGGACATCCCTGTCGTACCCCAAGGTGTACAGGGAATGGCTCTGACTCCCGGCCACGTAGTTTTACCCGGGCCCGCTCACCATCATTAAGGTCCTTAATGATCGTGAGCAGAGGGTCAGGTACTCCAAAAGCATGAAGAACGACCCAGAGCCCAGGCCTACTGATGGTATCATAGGCCTTGACCAGGTCAATAAAGCAGAGATGTAGGTCTTGTTGGAATTCCCTACACCTCTGCTGTAGCAGACGGACAGAAAATATGGCATCTGTGCAGGACCGCCCTTTCCTGAAGCCGCATTGGGGCTCCGCAAGCCTCTCGTGCCTGGCAAGGCGATGCTGAATAATCCTTGCCAGGACCTTTCCCGGCACACTGAGGAGTGAGATGCCCCTGTAGTTGTTACAGTCTGTGCGGTCCCCCTTCTTAAAGAGGGGGACCACCAGGGCAACCTTCCATTCCTGCGGAACCCTTCCAGTGGTCCAGACCGTTGTTATGATGTCATATAGGGCAGTCTGTGCACAAACGCCACCCTCACTCAGCATTTCACTTGGGAGATCATCTCTGCCTGCTGCCTTTACTGTTCTCAGACTCCGGATCGCCTTCAGTACTTCCTCAACAGATGGCACCTCAGCCAGCCACTCACAGGGGGTGACTTCTTCCAATATTTGAGGCACCGCAGCCTTAGCAGGGTCATCCTCACTTTGTGCCACGATGTTTTCCTGGCTGAGGGATTTTCCCTCCCCCAGGACCTCACAGAAATGCTCAGCAAATCTGCAAACCTGTTCCTGGGGGTCGGAGATTGGATCACCGTTTTTTCCCCTAATGATGGTAATAGGTGTGGCGCTGCAGGTTACTTTTTTGATGGAGTTAAATAGAGATTTGTGATGACGGGCCACTGAGGCAGACTCCATCTCCTCAGCAACCTGCGACCACCACCCATCCTTGCAGCGCCTCACGGCTCTCCGAACCTCCGAGCGAAGGCTGCGGTAAGCCTCCTCATTCTCTGACGTGGGATTCTGTAGCCGATGACAGTGGGCCTGTCGCTTTTTCTCAACCATCCTGAACAACTCCTCTGTCATCCAGGGTGTCTGGGGAGGTCTGGACCGCATACCCAAAGCAGCCATTGCAGCTGCATGAGTCACAGTCCTAAACCTCGCCCATTTACCCTCGACATCAGGAGGAGTCGGGGACGATGCCAATCCCAGCCGCAAGCGATGATGAAATTCTCGCTTGCAACTTTCATCAGATAACTGAGACCAGGCCACTTTAGGTTGGAATGGGGTCCTGGGTGTACACCCACCACCGGAGTGGAAGAATGGCAGGCGCATCTTACAGATGACTAGTCGATGGTCAGAGGGCAGATCAGCTCCACGGTAGGTCCTGGTGTCAAGGACATGGGCTCGCATTCGCTGGTCCGTCACTATGTAGTCCAGCAGATGTTCTTGCTTGGACCCGGCATGCATCCATGATGTTGTGTGGATGCGCCGATGCCGGAACAGCGTGTTGGTAATTACAAGCCCATGGGCTGCACAAAAATCTAGCAGCCTCCTACCGTTGTTATTGAGCTGATCTGGCCCATGCCCTCCAATCACTCTAGACCAGGTGCCAGTATCATGACCAACTCGGGCATTGAAGTCACCCAACATGATGACTCTATCCCGAGGGGCCACTTTAGCCAGCACCTGTGACAGGAGGTCATAGAAGGCATCTGACTCATCGGCTTTGCCTGCATCCCTCCACGGATGTTCGTCTTCGGTGGGGGCATAAGTAACCACGACCACCATTCCTCGCCTCCGGTTGATGGGAAGGCGAGCCCAAAGTAGCCTGGGGCTTACAGCTTTCCACACCTCACCGCCACGCTCCCACGCCCCCTTCATTCTTTTGTTCAAAAGAAGACCCACACCCTGTTGTTTGGCAGTCTTCTGCCCCGAGTAGAGGACTGTCCACCCCTCATGGTGGCAGGAGCCAGAGCCGGTCCACCGGACCTCCTGAATGCCGCATAGATCCAGGCGGTACCGGTCCAGCTCCCGACAGAGGAGTGGCAGCCTCTCCTCTGCAGTGAGCGTTCGAACATTCCACGTGGCCACCCGTATTAGCTTTTCGTTGTTTCTGGAGTAGCCCCGAGGGTAGGTATTCAATCTCCTGGCTCCGCCAATTGGGGTTTGGCCAGGAGACGTCATAGACGACTGGCCCCCCGGGGCCTCCGGCACAAGCTTAGTTGTTACATATTTCAGTTTAATTCGTGGTTTCGTGGTAATTAATTGAAGGTGGAGGGGTTACCAGCCCCTCGCACCCGTCCAGAGCCCCCGTTTAGCCCCTGTGGTGGACACATATGCCATGAGGGGAGGAGCCAATCAAAATTGGATCTCCCCTCACAGCGCTGTCCACGACAGAGTTGCCCGTCCGGCACCGCGAGGAGGTAGGGGGTTGTTTTGCCGGACACTGACAACCTCACACTCACACACACACACTGACAACCTCACACTCACACACACTGACAACCTCACACTCACACACACTGACAACCTCACACTCACACACTGACAACCTCACACACACACTGACAACCTCACACACACACACACTGACAACCTCACACTCACACACACTGACAACCTCACACACACACACTGACAACCTCACACTCACACACACACACTGACAACCTCACACACACACACTGACAACCTCACACTCACACACTGACAACCTCACACTCACACACACTGACAACCTCACACACACTGACAACCTCACACTCACACACACTGTGACAACCTCACACACACACACTGACAACCTCACACACACACACACTGACAATCTCACACTCACACACACTGACAACCTCACACTCACACAGGCTGACAATCTCACACTCACACACACAGGCTGACAACCTCACACTCACACACACTGAAAATCTCTCACACACACACTGACAATCTCACACTCACACAGACTGACAATCTCACACTCACACAGGCTGACAATCTCACACTCACACAGGCTGACAATCTCACACACACACACTGACAATCTCACACTCACACAGGCTGACAATCTCACACACACACACTGACAATCTCACACTCACACAGGCTGACAATCTCACACACACACACTGACAATCTCACACACACAGGCTGACAATCTCACACTCACACAGGCTGACAATCTCACACAGGCTGACAATCTCATACTCACACACACAGGCTGACAACCTCACACTCACACACACACACTGAAAATCTCTCACACACACACACTGACAATCTCACACTCACACAGACTGACAATCTCACACACACACAGGCTGACAACCTCACACACACACTGACAATCTCACACTCACACACACTGACATCTCTCAGGGACATGATCTAACCCACGCCCTCCTGTAGACCAGGCGAGGTAGTCGACATCTCTCAGGGACATGATCTAACCCACGACCTCCTGTAGACCAGGCGAGGTAGTTGACATCTCTCAGGGACATGATCTAACCCACGACCTCCTGTAGACCAGGTGAGGTAGTTAACATCTCTCAGGGACATGATCTAACCCACGACCCCCTGTAGACCACGCGAGGTAGTTAACATCTCTCAGGGACATGATCTAACCCACGACTTCCTGTAGACCAGGCGAGGTAGTTAACATCTCTCAGGGACATGATCTAACCCACGACCTCCTGTACACCAGGCGAGGTAGTTAACATCTCTCAGGGACATGATCTAACCCACGACCTCCTGTACACCAGGCGAGGTAGTTAACATCTCTCAGGGACATGATCTAACCCATGACCTCCTGTATACCAGGCGAGGTAGTTAACATCTCTCAGGGACATGATCTAACCCATGACCTCCTGTAGACCAGGCGAGGTAGTTAACATCTCTCAGGGACATGATCTAACCCACGACCTCCTGTACACCAGGCGAGGTAGTTAACATCTCTCAGGGACATGATCTAACCCACGACCTCTTGTAGACCAGGTGAGGTAGTTAACATCTCTCAGGGACATGATCTAACCCACGACCTCCTGTACACCAGGCGAAGTAGTTAACATCTCTCAGGGACATGATCTAACCCACGACCTCCTGTAGACCAGGCGAGGTAGTTAACATCTCTCAGGGACATGATCTAACCCACGACCTCCTGTACACCAGGCGAGGTAGTTAACATCTCTCAGGGACATGATCTAACCCACGACCTCCTGAAGGCCACCGCGAGGTTGTTTTGTTAACAAAGTAAAACATTTCCTCATCATGTAAATGTACACACGCACGTGTGTGTAGAGAGTGAGTCACGAGTGATAGATAATTAATAATTAAGCTGAAGTTAGTCGTCCAAGTGGGAACGTGAAGAGTTTGCGGTGTTGGTTTTGGTGACGGTTTGTTTTTGGCGGGAAAAGTGGAAACGGCTGCGCTGAGGGCTCGCGTGAAGTAAACTTTTCATTAAACACAACTCTTAAATGACTCGCCTAATGTTTATTTTATCATCGTAATATACACGGCCTTTAATGTTTGCGCAGGTTGAGCACGTTTAGGGCGACGGGGGGAGCGGTGGCACAATGGTTAGCACGCATTGACCAGCGTGGTGAAGTATGGTCAGGTCACATTGACCAGAGTGGTGAAGTATGGTCAGTACACATTGACCAGGGTGGTGAAGTATGGTCAGGTCACATTGACCAGGGTGGTGAAGTATGGTCAGTACACATTGACCAGGGTGGTGAAGTATGGTCAGGTCACATTGACCAGGGTGATGAAGTATGGTCAGGTCACATTGACCAGAGTGGTGAAGTATGGTCAGGTCACATTGACCAGAGTGGTGAAGTATGGTCAGTCCACATTGACCAGCGTGGTGAAGTATGGTCAGTACACATTGACCAGGGTGGTGAAGTATGGTCAGGTCACATTGACCAGCGTGGTGAAGTATGGTCAGTACACATTGACCAGAGTGGTGAAGTATGGTCAGTACACATTGACCAGAGTGGTGAAGTATGGTCAGGTCACATTGACCAGGGTGGTGAATTATGGTCAGGTCACATTGACCAGCGTTGTGAAGTATGGTCACTACACATTGACCAGCGTGGTGAAGTATGGTCAGTACACATTGACCAGAGTGGTGAAGTATGGTCAGTACACATTGACCAGGGTGGTGAAGTATGGTCAGTACACATTGACCAGGGTGGTGAAGTATGGTCAGGTCACATTGACCAGCGTGGTGAAGTATGGTCAGGTCACATTGACCAGCGTGGTGAAGTATGGTCAGTACACATTGACCAGCGTGGTGAAGTATGGTCAGTACACATTGACCAGCGTGGTGAAGTATGGTCAGTACACATTGACCAGGGTGGTGAAGTATGGTCAGTACACATTGACCAGCGTGGTGAAGTATGGTCAGTACACATTGACCAGCGTGGTGAAGTATGGTCAGTACACATTGACCAGCGTGGTGAAGTATGGTCAGTACACATTGACCAGAGTGGTGAAGTATGGTCAGTACACATTGACCAGCGTGGTGAAGTATGGTCAGTACACATTGACCAGAGTGGTGAAGTATGGTCAGGTCACATTGACCAGCGTGGTGAAGTATGGTCAGGTCACATTGACCAGCGTGGTGAAGTATGGTCAGTACACATTGACCAGCGTGGTGAAGTATGGTCAGGTCACATTGACCAGCGTTGTGAAGTATGGTCAGTACACATTGACCAGGGTGGTGAAGTATGGTCAGTACACATTGACCAGAGTGGTGAAGTATGGTCAGTACACATTGACCAGAGTGGTGAAGTATGGTCAGTACACATTGACCAGCGTGGTGAAGTATGGTCAGTACACATTGACCAGCGTGGTGAAGTATGGTCAGTACACATTGACCAGCGTGGTGAAGTATGGTCAGTACACATTGACCAGGGTGGTGAAGTATGGTCAGTACACATTGACCAGGGTGGTGAAGTATGGTCAGTACACATTGACCAGCGTGGTGAAGTATGGTCAGGTCACATTGACCAGAGTGGTGAAGTATGGTCAGTACACATTGACCAGAGTGGTGAAGTATGGTCAGTACACATTGACCAGGGTGGTGAAGTATGGTCAGTACACATTGACCAGGGTGGTGAAGTATGGTCAGTCCACATTGACCAGCGTGGTGAAGTATGGTCAGTGCACATTGACCAGCGTGGTGAAGTATGGTCAGTACACATTGACCAGAGTGGTGAAGTATGGTCAGTACACATTGACCAGAGTGGTGAAGTATGGTCAGTACACATTGACCAGGGTGGTGAAGTATGGTCAGTACACATTGACCAGAGTGGTGAAGTATGGTCAGTACACATTGACCAGCGTGGTGAAGTATGGTCAGTACACATTGACCAGCGTGGTGAAGTATGGTCAGCACGCATTGACCATCGTGGTGAAGTATGGTCAGTACACATTGGCCAGCGTGGTGAAGTATGGTCAGTACACATTGACCAGCGTGGTGAAGTATGGTCAGGTCACATTGACCAGGGTGGTGAAGTATGGTCAGTCCACATTGACCGGCATGGTGAAGTATGGTCAGCACGCATTGACCATCGTGGTGAAGTATGGTCAGTACACATTGACCAGGGTGGTGAAGTATGGTCAGTACACATTGACCAGAGTGGTGAAGTATGGTCAGTCCACATTGACCAGGGTGGTGAAGTATGGTCAGTACACATTGACCAGCGTGGTGAAGTATGGTCAGTCCACATTGACCAGCGTGGTGAAGTATGGTCAGTACACATTGACCAGGGTGGTGAAGTATGGTCAGTACACATTGACCAGCGTGGTGAAGTATGGTCAGTCCACATTGACCAGCGTGGTGAAGTATGGTCAGGTCACATTGACCAGCGTGGTGAAGTATGGTCAGTACACATTGACCAGCGTGGTGAAGTATGGTCAGTACACATTGACCAGGGTGGTGAAGTATGGTCAGGTCGCATTGACCAGGGTGGTGAAGTATGGTCAGGTCGCATTGACCAGCGTGGTGAAGTATGGTCAGTACACATTGACCAGGGTGGTGAAGTATGGTCAGTCCACATTGACCAGAGTGGTGAAGTATGGTCAGTACACATTGACCAGGGTGGTGAAGTATGGTCAGGTCACATTGACCAGAGTGGTGAAGTATGGTCAGTACACATTGACCAGAGTGGTGAAGTATGGTCAGTACACATTGACCAGCGTGGTGAAGTATGGTCAGTACACATTGACCAGGGTGGTGAAGTATGGTCAGTTCACATTGACCAGCGTGGTGAAGTATGGTCAGGTCACATTGACCAGCGTGGTGAAGTATGGTCAGGTCACATTGATCAGAGTGGTGAAGTATGGTCAGTACACATTGACCAGAGTGGTGAAGTATGGTCAGTACACATTGACCAGGGTGGTGAAGTATGGTCAAGCAAATCCCTCCTCAACCTCTCACTGGGAGACTAGCATAATGTTTTGTGTTTTTCACTCGTGATGAGACTTTGTAGTATGAACGTTGAGATGTATAAGGGGCACCGAGGGGTGATCAATAAGTTCTGAATTACTCATTGGTTTTGTCGGTAAAGTCACGTGTGTAGAAATACAATAAAATTATATTAAAACAAAAATAATCACGACGTTTCGATCACAACGCAAGCGATCTTCATCAGGTGTCAAGAACAAATCACGGAGGTAAATACAGCAAAAAGATGAGAGACGAGAATTCAACAAACCTGAAACAACATTACGTGAAGCACACCCAGTCAGGCCAACAACACAGTTAGACACTTCCTGGCGGACCACGAATTTCAGAAGAGTGTTACATTTCGTGTTCAACCTTTGGATTGCACATAGCAGCATAGACAGAATGAAAAAATACGAGGTACACGGTCGGTATAAATACATATACAAGTCCACCAAGAGGTAAGGAGAATTCAACAAACCTGAAACAACATTACGTGAAGCACATCCAGTCAGGCCAACAACACAGTTAGACACTTCCTGGCGGACCACGAATTTCAGAAGTGTTACATTTCGTGTTCAACCTTTGGATTGCACATACCACCTGATGAAGATCGCTTGCGTTGTGATCGAAACGTCGTGATTGTTTATTGTTTTTTATATAATTTTATTGTATTTCTACATACGTGACTTTACCGAAGAAACCAATGAGTAATTTCATGCAGTCACGAAAGCTTTAATACTTTATTAAGTTCTGAATTGGCCCGTAGTAAGGTAGGGGCAACTGATGAGGGGTTGACAGCTGCGCCATCGAGAGGGAATCTTGATGGTAACGGTGTTTGTCTTTGTGGGTGAAGGACGCCAGTGGAAGAGCCTCGCCATGGACACGTCAGGTGACGAACTTGGCCGTGGTGGCAGCAGCAGCAAGGCCGCTTCTGACAGCCGGTGATGGCTCTGTGGTGATCGTGATGGGGTTGGTGGTGGTGATTGTGAGGGTGGTAGTGATGGGTGGTGATCGTAATGATTGTGGTAATGGTGGTGATCGTGAGGGTGGTTATCGTGATGGGGTAGGTGGTGATCATGATGATGGTAGTGATGGTTGGGGATCGTTATGGTGAATGTGAGGATGGTAGTAATGGTGGTGATCGTGAGGGTGGTTATTGTGAGGGTGGTTATCGTGATGGGGTTGGTGGTGATCATGATGATGGTAGTGATGGTTGGAGGTCTTTATGGTGATTGTGAGGGTGGTAGTGATGGTGGTGATCGTGAGGGTGGTTATTGTGAGGGTGGTTATCGTGATGGGGTTGGTGGTGATCATGATGATGGTAGTGATGGTTGGAGATCTTTATGGTGATTGTGAGGGTGGTAGTGATGGTGGTGATCGTGAGGGTCGTGGTGATGGTGGTGATCGTGAGGGTGATGGTGGTGATCGTGATGATGGTGGTGATCGTGATGGCGATGATGTTCATGACGATGGTACACGTGATGGGGATGGTTATGATGGCGATCGTGGTCATCAGGGCCATAGAAAGTCATAGACGACAGTTAGGCAATACAAAAAAAAGATGTATTCCTGACCAGGGAGTATACATTTTGTGAAGTATAATTACCTTCTCAGGGAGTATAATTTCCAACAGTTTTGCACTATTGGACATTGTGCTCCCTAGTTGGATCGTATTCTCCCCGTACAGAAATTCACGATCACATTGTGTTTCGTACATTTTCTCTCCCACCTGTCACAATCCCAACACCAGGTACGATTCCAACACCAACTATGACCCTTCCACCCAATTATCTCCAGCCGCCGTGGAAGCCTCGACCCTGCTCTCAACCCCCTTGGGCAGGCCCACCTCTGACGATCTGTCAAACGAGCTGGAAGCACTGGTGCAGGAGATTAACGATAAACGCGCCAGGGACTTGGAGATGTTGAACGAGTTCCAGAATTCACTATTATTCGAGGTGAGAGGATGTTACTACGACCCAGGGTAGCCTTAGTCTGGCTCTCTTGAGCCTCTGGGGCTTAACGCCTGGGTCCTTAGGCGCCCTCATTCTGGCTTTGAAACTGCGCGAAGGATTATGAAACAAGCCTCAGAGTTGTAACACTGAACCTGACGGGGAGCCTTCAGACCAAAATGTGCAAGGGCAATTTTCAGGAAACGGTTGGCAAAAATCATCAATGATGATTACATATGAAAGAAATGCTGTATCTTAAAAAAAAAACTGACTCAAATCTGATGACTGATCTCCCTTTTGTACATTTGGGTAAGCAATTTCCGTTGAGATCTTAGAAGTCACCTTTCTTGAGGTGCGCTCTTCAGATACCCAGTGGTCGTTCATGTAACCCACGTAGCAACAAACTCTGTTTTTTTACTAGCTAGACCAGGGGTGGGCAAATTTTTTGACTCGCGGGCCACAGTGGGTTCTAAAATTTGACAGAGGGGCCTGGCCAGGAACAGATGGATGGAGTGTTTGTGTGAACTAAATATAAATGACGTGTTAAAAATCATTACGTGAAAGGATTTGGCCTTTAACAGGTAGCAAAGCATTCATTTGCAAGGCAATTTAACAAGTTGCACGAACATAAACGGTACAAAAACATAAATTTTGATTTAAAGCTTTCGTGACTGCAGTAATTCATATTCTTAGCTCTTTCGGTAAAGTCACCACGTTGAAGGGAAACAATAAAGTAATAAAATATATATATAACAATAAAAGTTCTCACGACGTTTCGACCATAACACAAACGGTCGTCATCAGGTGTGTCGGTTTGCATTAATTAATTTACTGTTTTATATATTTTATGTTATTGTTTCCCTTCAACGTGACTTTACCGAAAGAGCTAAGAATATGAATTACTGCAGTCACGAAAGCTTTAAATCAAAATTTTACCGAAAGAGCTAAGAATGTGAAATACAAAAACATGTCGTAACTCGTGGTCAAAGTGCGCCATCTAATGGCGAAATGGGGGCATTACAGGAGAAGGGGAAATTTAATTTAGCAATAATATTTGGACAAGTTCGGCGGGCCGGATTATAAAGCCCAACGGGCCGCACTTTGCCCACGTCTGAGCTAGACACAACTCTTTCACCATACGGCAGGATTCCTCACGTTGGCTATTAGGCCACGTGACATCACGCACGTTATCTCTGTTCTTGGGGGAGCTTGGCTGTCATCTCGCTTTATCTCTTATCTCCAGCTATTTTAACAACAAAAAAAACACTCAGTGGGACACTCCAAGAGCATTTGACTTACAGCCCACCGGTTGCGCATTTACTTACCGTGACAATGTGTGTTTCCCTCAAGTTTAGTTCAAATAAATGTTTAACGAGGTGAGAACTCAAGGGACCAGGATAGTCTCATTATTTAAAATCGATCCCCCGAGTCCAAGGTTGACAAAAGAGTAAGCAACAAAGAAAGTACAGAAATTATCAAATAAAAAATCTGAAGAAAAACAACAACAGCCGCCATTCACCGCTCCGCCACTAACTGGTGGTAATGTCACCAAATAGCTTGCGCCTTTGAATCCATGGTGCCCGTTTCGAAGGCAAGAGGTCATTGGACAGGCCCAGATCATTGTGGGTTATCTGACCGAGGTAAATGGCAGATGCACGGCCTGTGATCCCCACTGTGCCAACTTGTGTGTTTTAGCCGCCCACTGCTCCACTCTTGAGCGTCGCTCCTCCACCCTACATTGATGCTTGCAGAGCGACTGCCTCCAACTGCCCAGTAGCATCGTTCATGAGCCTCCTCCACAGAGGCCGATCTTGACAACGCTGGTACCAATCCTTGGCAAGTCCAATCAGCTTTATATTCTCCTGTACCACAGCAGCCCCTGTGTTCTGTAGCTTGTACCATGACCATTCAGTCCCTTCTATCTGGCTAGACAGAAACTGATTGGGCATGCGGTGGCTGGGCATGTGGGCTATGTGACCCAGCTACACACAGTCTAGCCTCATTGAGGAAGTCACTGGTGTGACTTTGTCCAGATCTTTCAAGAACATGTGAGTTCCTCACAACACAGCCTGGTTAAACGCAGGGTGGATTGGAGGCAGGCCAGCCTGAATGTTTCAAACCGATGCAAAATGTTCCTTTAAATGTGTTCAGTTCCACGAAAACAAAACACGATCATATGAGGAATTGAAAACATTTCCCTCCATTATTGCTTGTAAAATTGCCCTTTCGCCCCCCCCTCCCCCCACTGTAGGTGTCTCAGGTGTGCGATGCTATCCGCTCCTCCATCATGTCACGTCACGAAGGCTACAATATCCGCTTGACCATGCAGTTTGGGGAAATGGCGACGGTGCTGCAACAAGCTCGACAACAAGAGGTAGCCCTCGCCACCTCGTGGCAAGCCCTGGACTCAATCATGCAGTTACAACAGAGTCCCTAGAGGGCGTCAGTAATGGTCGTGTCAGACATTAGCCCTGGGGTATTTATTTACAGAGAGAAAAAGCAACGTAGGAAGTTCACAACGCCCATGGTAGATTGACAACGGATTTGTTGGTAAAGTCACGTAAAATAGAAATAATAATAAAAGGAAATGAATAAAAATAAAACCTACGACGTTTCAATCGCAGCGCAAGCGGCGGTCGTCATCAGGGTTCATATTGGCCATGCCATGTTCTGACTGAGTTCGTACCGGATTGAGGCTTCACTTGAGCCTAACGAGGTGCAGAGTAATGGGAGAAAACTGGCAGAGGAAAAAAAACCCTATAGAGGAATCGAGCCGGAGGACTCCACCATTTGTGGAGGTGCAGATGTGCGTGTTTGGCAGGGGTCTTACACGAGACCAGCACTTAAAACATTCATATGCCAGGTTCCTAAACTTAAATACAAATTGTTGGCTAATCCTTCACTCACAACGCTCCTCCACACGTGGAATTATATCACATTTGTATAACATCTAAACATGATCCTGGCCCACTCAGTTTTTATAATTGTCAAGTCAAAGTTGATTTCCTGCTCAAATGTGCAATGGTGTTGTGTTTTTACGGCCCTTAACCAGTCTTATAAATGTCACATTTCAATGATGGGTGTGAGTCGACCCATAGGACAACCACTGTTTACTTCCCTACTAAGTGGTACTAATTGTATTGTCCCTGGAGGGCTCATAGGCTGAGTCAACCCCCAACCTTAGGATTTTATTGGTTTTTAATAAGCTATTAATTCCATAATTGGATGTTATAAATTTGAGCGCTTTTCAGTTTTGTTGCATAGATAGTATGAGTTTTCAGATTTTAGTTAGACCTTTTCGGCAATGTTAATTGTAAAATGTTGTGAAATGTATTCTAATATATTCTTAGCTGTTACTGCAACTGCTTTTAAAATTGCTTTGTACTTGCTGTGCTTTCGTGATGTTTCATGAGTGCTGACCCAGGGCTCACTGAAATAAAATACATCGAGACTCTGGGCTTACACTTGGTTATAAAGTTAATACTGGTAGGAACCTCCTGGTTATTACACCACCAGCCCACAGGGGATTATTGTTGGGTCCGTCCGTCGTGCATCCACAAATGGGAGGGGTGGGACTGGGTGGAGAGGGGAGGGTGGGGAGGGGCTGGGTGGGGAGGGGAGGGTGGGGAGGGGAGGGTGGGGAGGGGAGGGTGGGGCTGGGTGCGGTGGGTGGTGGAGGGGCTGAGTGGGGTGGGTGTGGCGGGGTGGGGAGGGGAGGGAGGGGAGGGAGGGGAGGGTGGGGCTGAGTGGGGATGGGTGGGGCTGGGTGGGGAGGGGCTGGTCACCCCGTGGTGCCCTTATAAAACTCAACGTGTAACCTACTCACGCCGGCTCATGCCCGCCCTCAAAGTCGAGCATATTTACGGAATACACCACGTGGTGGTGCCGCCGTTGACCCTGGCCATTGACCGAGCAGCCCAACGTTCCTACTACCAGCTCCCTCCGCAGGAGAATCTGTTATGTTATCTTATGGTTGTGCCTCTACGTGCCTTTGGCCTTGCTTTACATACCCTTTAACTCTCTAAACATTGGGCCTCGCTCTTTGGTCCTTTAGGTAAAGTCACGTAGTAGGTATAAAATAAATTAAATCCGCGACGTTTCGGGCGCAACACAAGCGTCCGCCGTGAGGTGGGACAACCACAGCAAGAAAACAATTGCTGAAGTGGGCAAAAGGGCTGCTGTGACAAGAGGCTATGTAGGTAAGAGAGGGGTTCAGGAGCCAGGGAGGAGAGAGTGGAGGGGGTGTGGAGTAGGGGCAGTGGAGTGCTGCAAGTGAGTCACATCTAGATTGGGTCTTGCGTTTCATTATCAAGTTACATTTTCCGAAAGCGCACCAACCTGCTCTCATCCGCTTATTTTGTAAGTTTGATCCCAGGCGGCCTTCAGTTGTATGCGTGCCTCTTATGGCAGCCAGGATGCGTTCTTGATAAACGGAAGACTTCGTGAAACAGCGCTGTAGGAGGTCATCATAACATGCTTCCAATGGAGATGCATTACCGAATGAGCATTGGTTTTCCTCTGACCAAATATGAGCACTTTATTGGGGTATCAGTACCCGCCTTAATTACGATACTGTACACATGATAAATGTTTAGAGTTTTTATATGTATTTAAAACAAGTTCAGTGGTTAAAGACGTAAGAGTTATGCCTGTACATGTGTAGTGGGTTCTTTAAGACAGCGTAGAGACGAATCGGTAGAGGCAATGCTTATTTATTACAAAGGTGCTTAACACAATACAATACAGCCTTCTACTTGAAGGGGTAACGGCCCCTTCACCCGCTGCTAGCTGAGGAGGTACGGCTTCGGTCTAACTCGCCCTATTCCTGGGCTAGGGTCTCGGGGTCCTCCGGCTAAGGGGGTCCTAGGGGAGGCTAGTCTGACCTGACCCAGCCAAGGTACAGGTCTCGACCACTGGCCACACGGGACCCGTCCCTGATAAGCCACCCACACAGACACACACTCACCTAGCCACCCACACACTCAGTCACTCACTCACCTAGCCACCCACACAGTCACTCACCTAGCCACCCACACACTCAGTCATTCACTCACCTAGCCACCCACACAGTCACTCACCTAGCCACCCACACACTCAGTCATTCACTCACCTAGCCGCACACACACACACACACAGTCACTCATTCACGCACTCACCTAGCCACCCACACACTCACTCACCTAGCCACCCACACAGACACACAGTCACTCACCTACCCACCCACACAGACACTGTCACTCATTCACTCACCTAGCCACCCACACAGTCACTCACTCACCTAGCCACCCACACACTCACCTAGCCACCCACACACTCAGTCACTCACTCACCTAGCCACCCACACACTCAGTCACTCACTCACCTAGCCACCCACACACTCAGTCACTCATTCACTCACTCACCTAGCCACCCACACACACTCATTCACACTCACCTAGCCACCCACACACTCAGTCACTCATTCACTCACTTAGCCACCCACACACTCATTCACTCAGTCACTCACCTAGCCACCCACAGTCACTCATTCACTCAGTGACTCATCTAGCCACCCACACAGTCACTCACCTAGCCACCAACACTCAGTCACTCACCTAGCCACCCACACACTCACTCATTCACTCAGTCACTCACTTAGCCACCCACACAGACACTTAGTCACTCATTCAGTCACTCACCTAGCCACCCACAGTCACTCACCTAGCCACCCACACAGTCACTCATTCACGCAGTCACTCACCTAGCCACCCACAGTCACTCATTCACTCACTCACCTAGCCACCCACACACTCAGTCACTCACCTAGCCACCCACACACTCAGTCACTCATTCACTCAGTCACTCACCTAGCCACCCACACACTCATTCACTCACCTAGCCACCCACACACTCAGTCACTCAGTCACTCACCTAGCCACCCACACACTCAGTCACTCACCTACCCTATGCCCAACTTCCTTCATGTCTCCACGCTCATGTTCAATCGATTCCAGTTCGATGTCAAACATGCATCTCTCCATACTTTTATTTTCAAACACTGTTCTATTTTCTCTTGGGGTTTATATTTGCAAGCGTATTAACCTGCTAAATACACGCACTGTACAGAATGCCAACCCATGTTTTTCAATGGGATTTTCAATGAGTCGGGGTATATTTTTACCAGCCCCCCCCAAAAGGGTCTCTTTGGCATTTATTTCAGAGCTCTCCGTTATGAAATTAAATGGGCAATATTAGTGCCATGGGCTACAGCAAGAAAGGAGCATCACTCGTGGTGGGAGCAAAAACTTTGGCTATGAGCAAGTTGAGAACCCCCCCAAATTGTAAATTAATTGGAGCCGCTAAAGTTACGGCACCCGAGGACTGCCAAGTGAAATCTGGTTTGGGGCTCATGGACAAAATAGCAATGCACACGGCAGACAAACTCGGCAGGTTAAGGAGACTAATCATAATTATTTTAATTTCAACATTCTTCATTTCCACTGCGACCTTTAAAATCTTTCGGTGCAGTCAATATAGAAATCTAAATTAATCCTCCAAAAAATGACAACTAAAATGTAAACGCGTCAATTGTACTTTCGACCTATACCCACGGTTAACTTTCAACAAGAGTGATGGGACATTCACAAATAGTACACAAAGTGACAATGATGTTGACACCGACGTTCAATACGGCATGAAACATGTTGAGTTGTCTTCTATGAAGGCTGGGCAGTGGAGAAGCACAGTTTGAGGGTGTAGAGGTATGGAACATCTGAGAAAATAAAAACAGGGGAGCCACATGACGTCTTCACTGGAGCACACAAAAACTTAAAACAATGAAGCAATTCTTAGGAGGGTCTTTGTCGATGTCAACAAACTCGTTCAGGGAGCTAAGATAACGTTGAGTTGTGATAAGTGAAAGTGCTTGGCTATGTCAACTTTCAATTCCATTCTGTATATGCAAACAACAACAACGAAATCCAAATCGCCCATAAATAACAACCTGTTAATATATAATACAACAATCTACAACTGCTTTTGCTTCCTGCAATTTCACCCAAGGCTGCTAGGCAGCCAGTGTACACAGATGGTGCTATGGTAATAACAAGCGCCCCCCCAAATCTGAACATTAGGTGCTCAACAGAGCGTACGACCAAAGATTTGCCGATAATACAGCACCGCTTCAATGTCATCGCACCAACACAAATGGCCAACACCCCACAACTTACTTGCGTTCTTCAGGGGGTGATGGTTAATGCACGCCAGAGCCTCCATGGCATCGTTCTTGGTCTCCCACTCCATCAGGCCGGACATGCTCCTATCGGCTGGACACGTGGACGGACCGTCGCTCATAGAGTCATTTGGGTCGTGTAAAACGCAACACCCTTCGCCATTTTGATTTAAAGCTTTCGTGACTGCAGGGATTCATATTCTTGGTTCTTTCGGTAAAGTCACCACCACGTAGAAGGGAAACAATAAAATAATAAAAATATAACATAAAATTCTCACGACGTTTCGACTGCAACACAAGCAATCATCATCAGGTGTGAAAACCACAGCAAGAAAATTTTAAAAAAGTGGCGGTTATTTTTAACGTTAGCACCACGGAGAGCGATTTGGCAGTTGTTCAGATGGACGAGTCCATCTATGTTCTGAAAAGAGGAGGGGGGAGACGAAAATAATGGATGCGGTCTGAAAGCCACCGTAAGCGTGAACAATCAATTAAGACCCGAAATGGTTTATCAAATCCTTCCAATGATTGCTAAGCCAGAATCAATCTTCTCGGTTGAAATGGTCTGTGTTTGTATATATTTATTATTTTGTTGTTTCCCTTCTACGTGACTTTACCTAAAGAAGCCGTGTTTAAAGGGTGGTGTCAGTCGTCGGTGAATTTCTGCAGCAGGAAGGCTTCAGTCCGATGCCTTGGCTACGCTAACACGCTTCAGTCAGCTTGGGCGCGAGTGAATAGCAAGGACTGCTCTCGGGAGAGAATTTCTCACAGGGTTTCTTGAGCATGGCCTCATAGCACACGTTGCAGATCATCTGGTGTCGTGCTGTAAATCAAGCGACGATTGCATGGAGAATACAGTACACGATTTATTCTGTGCCATGACACGTAAGATAAATAATAAACATACTTTGCGGGACTTACTTTTTCCAGAAAACACTTTGAAAGAGCGGGGCCTCGCAATCGACATTTCGTCGCACAGCTGCGGGGACAGAACGGGCGGCGTTCACGTTATAGTTGGTAACAGTTAACGTGCACCGGTAAAGCATTCGGGAGATGTCATTTTAATTGCGGGCACAAATCCCGTTGTCCATTTTTTAATTTACATTCGCCAGCTTTGGAGCAGTCTTTCAAAGTGCTCAGATTATTGTGAACACCAAGCATAGACTCAGGGGGAATGCAACCATTTGCAGAAACAATGTCCAAAGACTGAAATGTAAACCTTTCGAATACGAATATGAATCGTAATGTATTAAACAGGACAAATTAACGCGAGGTGTTGTCTAGTCTGTAACAAAAAAGTCCCTTTGGAACATCGACTGCATTATTTATACATCTTATGTTTTAACCGCTGAAAGGAAACTACATTACACCATTTTACATTTGTCCCGTCACAGGAAACGTGTCATTGGCCACCACAAACTCCACAACATCAATAGGCTCATCTTAAAAACCCACGATTGTTTCATGTGCAAAATTTGGACTTGAATATTTATAAAAGCTTCACCTGGGAAAACTTTTAAAGAAACCGAACGCGCTCCCCTTCTGCGCTGCTGGCAGCAGGCTGAAGGGGCGGCGGGGGCACGGACCTGCGCGAACATCTCGGCCGTGATGTCCGTGGGCGCGTTGAAGAAGTGCAGCACCGCGGTGGGACGCTGGTTGCGGTTCTTCGCCGCCTTCTCGCTGTCGGCGTAGCGGTGGTTGTGAGAACCTGCGTAGTCCCTGTAGCTGTCGGTGCCGTCCGGCAGCTCGAACGCCTGGCCCGGCACAATCGACCGCTGCCTCGACACGCTGCCGAGACGAGGGCGGAAGGGAGGGAATAGCGCGAAGAAACTGTTTTTAGTTTTTATTTTATCACGTTCCAAATTTCACGTGCTCTTTGGTTCGATTCGGTAAAGTCACGTGGGTAAAAAATAAAATAACAAAAAATCACGACGTTTCGGCCACAACACAAGTGGCCTTCATCAGGTGAAGGGACCGGACTGTCCAGAGGACAGCGTTGGAGTGAAGACAGCAAGCCCAGGTCGCGTCCTTTAAGCTTGTGATCGCGGCATCTTTTGAGGAAGGTCAGCGTCTCGATGAGCTTTGACTTCTTGTCCCGTTGTCTGTTGAAAGCTCTAACAGATAGGTGAAAGCCCTCCCCGTAGAGCTTCAAATCTAGAATCCAAATTTCACGTTCGCTATTTCAATAAAGGCCCTCCCCGTAAAGCTTCAAATCTAGAATCTAAATTTCATGTTCGCCACTTCAATAAAGGCTCTGGACAGCAAGTCACCGGGGTCCTCGTGAGCTGTGACGAGTGTTTCGTTCACGGTATTCATCAGCTCTCTTTTTCACCATCCTAAAATTTAGTCACTTGCACTAAATATTTACTAAAGTTGTCTTCTCTAAATGGAAAGCAGTATCCAATTACATTAACAGGATATGACGAGTTACATTTACCAATTTAACACGGGAACAAAAAGGCTCACCAGAGGTTGATTTTATTTCCAAAGATCTGAGACATATTGAGGTGAAAAACCGCCCTGTGCACGGCGTACTGATCTCCCATCTCGACCATGGCGGCTCCCGGCTTGCTCTTCAGGAACTTAACCTACAAAAATAACAACCCGTAAGACGGTTCAGCATCGCGCAATCTTGCACGAAAATATCTACAAGTTTCGTTGTAACGCATTGTTGAAATGTGAAGTGTTGGCCGAGGGGCCATTAGAAAACATGCACAAAGAACACTTCGCATTGGGTACATTTTTGTAAAGAAAATGACCAAATGTGTATGTTGTCAATCGGTGAACAAATTTGGTCGTGTGAATCTCCCACTTTATATAACACGATCAGCGCACGACGTGCACCACACGCGCGCGTACGCATTGCACCGCGGTTGAACCTTTGGAAGAAAAAAAACAGGGACTCATTTCAAAGCAGGTGCGCGCAACACCCAGCGAAGGCACCTTCTCCACGTCGCCGAAGAGGCAGAGGATGTTAAACACGCGGTCGCAGTTGAAGCGTTCGGCGTCCAAGTCGTACACAATGAGGACCTTGTTGTCGGCCTGCTGGTTCATCATGGCCTGCACGTGCTGGCCCTGGGTACCACCCTGGGGCCCAACCTGGTTGCCCATGCCTACTCCCATGCCCATTCCTCCCCCACCGCCCATGCCGTCGCGGCCAGATCCATAGTCGACGCCCGGTGGTGGTGGCTGCTGGTGGCCTGTGACGCAAACACACAAGAGGGGGAAACGCATAGTGAACTAGCTGAAACTCTCTAAACTTCTCTGAAAAACAGATTTATGACAACCATCATCTTACACACGTGTGCCCTTTCCTATAAGGTCAGGTAACCCAGGAATCACCACTCTACTCCTTGGAGACACTGGAAAACATTGGTCCAGAAGACTCAGTTGCCTAGGGAATAGACTAAACTAGTTTTTATTTTAGGTTGAGGGCCACCAAGCTAGAGCTCTTATTCAGCATAGCTTGTTTTAAATACCCAATACATCTGATAGCTATTGGAAATATCGTCTCTTAAAACACAAAGCAACTCATACGTTGCAATTGTTAATCGCAAAAAAAGGTTTTTAGGATGCACCTTAACACTAATTCCAAATAAGAAATGTTCTCAACAGGCAGCAGGTTCTTTCAATCTGACAGCAAGCTGAAGGAATCCGAAATTATAGCATTCGCAACAAGGGGATTACCTCCACAGTCGCCACCACCGCAAGCGTGTGCTTTGGGATGGTCGCCAAGGAGAGACGTTTGCTTCGCTGGCATCATTGCATTGTCCTCTGAAAACAACAAAAAAACGATCACCAAATTCACCCACGGGAAACATAAGCGCTCATTGCTGCACAAAATAAGGACAATCCAAAAAATGCATTCTGCACCCAGAACATTCACATGACCAACACATTAAGAAATTCCGGGCACACTCCACACGGGGGTGCGCTGCGTCTGTCGATAAAAACAATTGGCGGTATTTTTAAAATGCAGATTTCACATGGCGCAACATAAATAACGAGCACCATACAAAATACAGCGCGTAAAGAAACGCTCATCGCAAGAAGAAGAAAAAACAAAATTTATTGGAGGTGTACAGATGCACGCGACAAATTGTTCCGAGGTGCGGCGTCAGCGAGTGTCCGTGGTTGCCGCCTGCGATGCCCGCTCGTTTCTTACCCAGTCTACGCTTCGACGGGAACACAAAGTTGCCCAGAGTCGGGCGGCGGCTGACGACCCATCGCGAGGAGGATGCAACAGAAAGGCCGGCGCCTTCTTTCCTGCGCCAACAGCAGTCACGCTCGGCACAAATGGACCCCCCCGCGTTGTCCATGCCACCGCACCTCTCGCTCTCCGGCGACCCTTTTTGGTTTGGGGCTTAAAATTGGGACGCTTGAAGTGGGCGACGGGGCCTTACGAACCTTTAAAATGAAAAAGATCGCCGCTTATAAACCGATGCGAAATGCGTTGTGTCTGGCATCAGCAATGTCAAAAGCCTCGTTTGCAAACAAAACTTTAGCAAGGCAGTCTAAACGTACGAGCGTGGAGGTAAATTCTCACCAACGGAGCGATTTTAAGCCCCAAACGCATCGGCACGCGTTCCGTTCGGCTTATTTCCAAGTCCCGTTCGCGGTGAATGCGGGCTTTCGTCGCTCCCGGCTTCTTCGCGGCGGTTCCGGTGCTTTGCCGGTCTGTCAGCGCCGTGTCCCCCGGTGCCTGCGGCTGGACGCAGGTTATCCGATGGCCTCTGCCAAGCGGCACGTGGCGGTTGCGGTGCAGCGGACGCGGCGTGCTGCGCCGAGTGTTCCGTGACGTGGCGCTGCAGGCGTGGGGGGCGCGGGTCGGCCGTGCGTGTCACAGCGGCGGCGGCGTGTTGGTTGCTTGGTCCCCGGTGCCTCCCAAGTGCCGACGAGGATGTCGCCAATGTCGCCGTTCGTGTCGTCGCCGTTCACGTCGGTGGCTGTTGGCTGCCGGGCGCTTGATTGCTCGTGTGTTGCTTGCAAATTGCCTCGTGTGCTTGTGTGCGGCAATGCTCGCAGATGCTCCTTGTAGCGTTGATGTTGGGAGTGAGGAAAATACTCTTCGAAGCGTTTACGGAAATTTGGCGATTAAATCAAACCGCACCGTGTCCCTGAAGCTCCCTTGATAAAGTGGCGAGACTTACCTCTTCGGAAACTAATATCTGTGCGTACACACAATGTACTCGGGACAAAGATACCATTTTCCTGTTCAGGCTCAATCGTACCAAATTAAAAGGGTTACTTTATAATAAGTGATATTTTCAATCGTAAATATCGGCTTTTCTGACATCCTCTAAGCTTCTCCGCTTAGTATCCAGACACCACATAATGCAGTCAAGGTTTCTCAACCCTACAAAATATAAAAACGCAACGTGCAATGTCCACCTCAAATATGCCAGTGAAAGTTGGCACCTACTTCTGATCCAACAGACACACACCCTGGTAAATCTAAATATAAAAGTAAAACCTTGGATTGCGAGTAACTTGGTCTGCAAGTGTTTTGCAAGACGAGCTAAAATTGAAAATAAATATTAACTTGATAAACGAGCGAGGTCTTGCAATACGAGCAGTGTACGTGTAGACACACTTTGTACTGCCGTGAGTCACGTGATCACACAACTGATAGACGAGTGCTTTGATGTACGAGCGCTTTGGATTACAAACACGTTCCCGGAACGAATTATGCTCACAATGCAAGGTTTTACACTGTAGTGTAAAAATGCCCAGCCTTGATACACCCCGAACAACCGAGTACCCGCCTATGGGCCACATGCACTTGACGTTGGGAAAATCTTCAAAGCTGATCAAAATCTAAAACGCCACCAACTTAATGGCAATGTCTATCGCATGTCCAGTACCAGGGCAACAGCTTTAATGGTAACAAAAAAATTAATCCAATGGATTATTGAACACTCCAGCAGCCACATGCCTCCTTGTGAATCCTGTTCTTCACAACATTCACTTATACTGCCACATTGTTGTGAAGGGTAAACTAGAAAAACAAAGTACAAGGGCAGGAGTTTAAAACCAATCTGCCCAGAGTAAACTACGCAAGCTTAGCATGGGCTAAAAAAACACAAAGATTATTTAGTTATATGTTGCGCTAGCTGTTACTACCCGGCTTCGCCCGGGACTTGGATCCACCACGCCCGGCCGCCTTTGTCTCCCCAGTGGCGATGTTCACACACCACAGCAGTTACTCGTTTGAGGCTGAGTCGACCTAGGGGAGGCCCAGGACCGGTTAAAATAATCGTCACCGATGGTGGCGGTGAGCGGGAATCGAACTTGGGTCGCCGGGTTCGTAGCGCAGCGTAGCGCTAACCGCTACACTACGGGTCACGTGACAGATTTGACGTCACAGCTCACTTGCCGTGCAAAAAATAAATGCATTATCGAGCTCCCCCCCCCCCAAAAAACAAAAGTGTATTTGTGTAATGTTTGCACGGTGTACAGTCTGGAAAGTACCCACATGGCAAATTTCCAGTTTGTTGCATGTCGGGAAGTACGCTAAACATTTTGAACAGACACACATATTCACAACTTTGCCTTTTATATATATGGAGAAGATAGGTATAAACGAAAATAACCTTGACCAGCTCTACACAATTGCAGTGATTGCATGATTGATACAAAAGAGGGGAATGGCGTTTCAAATAACTTCCTGTGACAACGACCAAGTTCTGTAGATTGTAAACAGTACACCAATGTGCTTCAAGACAACCAAGTGTCTGCAGGTGTGACATTTTTCTGCAACCAAAATCTCAAGTGCAGAAGCTGCATTATCCTCTTGAGAACGCTCCAAACTTCCCCCTCTACTTGGCCACTGATCTTCAAGTATAACACGGCAAAGCCGGCCGCGTACAGAAAGTCAATGCCTGTTTCATCACGCCGTGCACACCCCCCAGCCCTTGCGTTAAAAACGTCACCCCCCACACACCCGAGGGCTCACCACCACCAGCTGTCGAGAGAGCGCGGCTCTGATATGCTCAATATTGGTCTTACCTTGCTTGAGGCCAGGGTTGGTGAAGTCCCAGGTATCAGAGTCATTTTTAAACACATTCAGACGCGTCGCCTGTAAAGAGGACACAGCAGGGGGAAAAGATAAACATTATTCGTGGCCAGCATATAGGGCATAGATGCTGGGAAAAAATTATATAACTTTAGAACCTTCTTTGGTTCTTTCGGTAAAGTCACCACGTAGAATGAGGATAAAATAATAAAATAAAACAATAAAATTCTCACGACGTTTCGGCCACAACACAAGTGGCCTTCTTCAGGTGAAAGGAACAAACCTGTCGTCCCGACCTTGTGTTGTGGCCGAAACGTCGTGATAATTTTATTGTTTTATTTTATTATTTTATTCTCATTCTACGTGGTGACTTTACCGAAAGAACCAAAGAAGATGAATCCTTGCAGTCACGAAAGCTTTAAATCGAAACTTTAGAACCATTTAAAATTTACAAGCATAATAATTATTAAGCGGTCATTACCCCCGAGACAATTACGGCACGCAACTTGCGGTAAAGCCGAGGTACTTAACGCAACCCTTAACCTCCTGGGAGATGAATGAATAAGAGCTGCCACACGTAGCAAGTCAACGATAAGCTAAACTTTCGCACCGTACGTAGCAAAAGCGTGCTTATCGGAGTTGTGGGAAAACAGTGGCCTTCTGCCACCAGTTTTTTTTTTAAGATCACGTGTTGATTATCCCTCTTCGTTGGAACAAGCTCCCTTCGTGTTTGCAGATAAAAATCGCTATCCCTCGGTGGCCTATTTAAATTCCAAACTTGTTTAATCGCACATAAGTTTGGCATGCTCTGCCTAACTCGGTATTATTTATTCGCAGTGTTCCTCGTGTACTGTAAAGCGTTAGCCTTGATCGTATACCTCAAAAATGTTGAAGTGCCATAACCCCGTTATGAAAATGATGCATTCGTTATTACTGTTCTGTAATTTTATTTCCTGCTAACAATGTAACATCTCCCCTCAGGTACTCTGCAGGTCTCGCAAAGCAGCCTATGGCTGAATGTTAATCACCCGTCACCAAATAAAATCGATTTGAAAACCAACTCTACCCTTCCCACTGGATGCGAATTTTCCATTAACTGGCTCAGGGCACTGGCTCAGATGAGAACCACCCTCACACGGTAATATCAATTGGGAAAAGTTTGACTTTAGACAACGGCAAGGATGCCCGTCATGCACAATGGGTTGTTGTAGGTTGTGGGGCTGTGTGGTGGGCAGCTGTAAAATCCATTGGGTGCATTGTATTTCTATGCTGCCACAATATATGCTACACTCCTTTACCCCGCACACAAGTAAAATAACCCCCACAACAGGCATCGAGTGCGGAAGCCCTCATCTAGCAATGAATTGCCGTGTGTATTCAGCATTATTTGCTCACCAAAGTGGTCAATTCATAATATTAAATGAAATCTTTGGTCTGCGGGTGAAAAAACCCAGGTTGTGGTGCACACACTTGTGAATGTACAAAGTATCGGTTGTACTTGCCCTTGCATAGTCCACTATGAGAGTACAGCAGCCCGAATAGATGTCCGCTCCATTCAGGGATGAGTTCGCTCTCTCGGCGCTCTCAACCGAAACAAACGTGGCCAAAAATTAAGGAAAACACGACCATTTCATTTTAAAAACAATACATTTAGCATCTCCAAAATAACATGTAAAATTACGTGAATGGCGGACATATCGTTACGGTTATGCATCTCGTTGAAAGGATATTCCACAAAGGCCTGCAGGCCATTCTTCCTGAAGATAACAATGCGTTGCAGAGGCCCAAATGGTTTGCAAATGTTGTAAAGCACATCCTGCAGGACCACATGGAGCACACAAACGCAGCGAGGTGATTTTGCACGCATTACCAAGTAAATTTGAAAAGCTTTTTTTCCAGTGAATTTTTAAGATCGAGCCATACAGGACATCAACGCTTTCCAAAATCAACATTAGGTCTATATATTGTTTTTTATTCAATGCCATTGGTGGACTTCAAAGCACAAACAAAAAACACGACTTCAATTGCCTCAAATGAACCAAAGGATCAATGTAATTTCGTTAGCAAAGCCATTCACTGTAATCCAAAACGGACATAATTTCACTCGTATAAATGAAACATGCGCGTGTGTGCGTGGCACACCCGACAAACTATTCACACATTAATGTCCAGCTGCTGTAAGTGTAACAATGCCCACCGTGGTGATGGGGTAGATGGGGTTGAGAATGGTGAAGAGCAGGATGTGGTTGCTGTTGCCGTTGTCCCCCGGGACGCCAGGGCGCCAAAGCTTCTAGCTGGTAGAGAAGTTAAAGTAGGCCGGCTGCCCGCACACGTAGACGGAGCCCTTGGACGAGTAGTCGACGCAGCTGCGGGAGCTCTCCGGGTCTTCAAACTCCACCAGCGCCTGCCGCGTCTTGGGTATCATCACCACGTAGCTGCACGGAGGGAGCGATTCAAACGAGTGCCGTTATTCAAAGATGTGGCCGACTTTAAAACGCATGCCTGTTGTTGTTAATGTTAAACACGAGGTTGGTCTGCTCCAAGTCACCTCATTTGATCTCAAGAAATGTTTCAATGCATGCAACGGAGTGGAGACTGGTTGGATGCAGGTTAGATGCCACGTCCCATTTCAGTTTGGCAGTGTAGTACGTTGGAATTGAATGTACTGTAAGAATATAATTATATTTAAAATACATCTTGAGGGTAATGTAGTCTTCTTCTGTCGATGTATCACCTGACAAACGAAGCCTCTTCAAACGTACATAAACAAGGTACGTGTGTGCACCATTTCAATACGAGATATTAATTTTTAACACGGTTACTAATCACAGTTGAACGTGTGCCGCTTTTGTCAGACGGCACAACAAAAGCAGCAGCGGCACTTTAATTCGGAGGGAATTCGTGACTTGGGGAAATTGAAAAACAAACGGTTTTTGTTTCCATTTAAAGCTTTCGTGACTGCAAGGATTCATCTTCTTTGGTTCTTTCGGTATAGTCGCGTAGAATGAGAATAAAATAATAAATTAATAAAAAAACACAATAAAATTCTCACGACGTTTCGGCCACAACACAAGTCGCCTTCATCAGGTGAAGGGACGAGACTGTCCCATTTCAGTTTGGCAGTCTCGTCCCTTCACCTGATGAAGGCCACTTGTGTTGTGGCCCGAAACGTCGTGAGAATTTTATCGCGTTATTTTTATTAATTTATTATTTTATTCTCATTCTACGCGGTGGTGACTTTACCGAAAGAACCCCAAAGAAGATGAAGTGGTTTTTGGTTGGTCACTTCAGGCTGGCAAGGCCCCGAGTAAGCCACGCACGGCGTCGCCGATCACGCCGTGACGTGGGCAACGCCGCGCCCTCTCGTCCACCGCCACACGCGGCCACGACTTTTTATTTACGGAAGTGGTTCTTGAGCTTTAACCTGCAGCCTTGCCACCCCCCCTTTGGTTCTCAATATTTTTTTTAAAACATACAATGTTTATTAATTTAGAGGTTTGATGGAACAAAGTAGCGGTGCGTACGTGCCCGTGCTCAATGTGTTTCGATGGATTTACCTTGTTAAAAAATAATCTGGCACGTCTTGCACCCCCAGAAAGGGCATCTTCCACCCCGTGCTTAAGAACCATCGAGTATTTTTGTGTTATGCAATTTCTTGAGTTATTGAACCGAAAATCGGTAATACTCGAATTTCCAAGGTCTACGTTCACTCCACGTCCGCAAACACCACCACCACAACAATAATAACAATAATAACACCAATAACAATAATAACTATAATAACAACAATAATCTTTGTTTTTTTTTCGGTAAAGTCACGTATAAATAAGAATTAATAAAATTACATAATAGCGTACGACGTTTCGGTTGCAACACAAGCAGCCATCATCAGGTACAGAAGAGCTAAATTTAAGAGAGAGGGGAAACACATAACCCCAGATGTATATACAAACACCCAAGTAGGGGGGAACTAACACCGACACAATAGGGGACATAGAGAGAGAAGCATACCAAACAGACAAGAGTTTAGCAGAATTTGGAAACCAAATAAAGCAACACAGACGGTCGGTCAAAACACAATTAACGCAAAGCCTGGTTGATTACGTTATTTCAAAGATTGCTAAATTGCAAGTTAAGTATGAAATTTAAGATACAGATGGCACACACACACATAGACATTCAAGTACAGCAGACCAGCACAGGTACAAGCACACAGTGAAGTCGCCTTAAATAGGCAGAGAAGGCAAGGCTGAGAGACAATGGGACATATTAGCATGAGAAGGCAAGGCTGAGAGACAATGGGACATTTTAGCATGAGAAGGCAAGGCTGAGAGACAATGGGACATTTTAGCATGAGGTATGCATAGAGCAAAGTGGAGCACGGCAGCAAACATTCGGAAGCACCAAGACCGACACACAGGCAGAGACAGCACAGAGAAACAAATCCAAGCACAGACACAAAGGCAGATACACAAGCAGAGACAACACAAGACAACACAAAGACAGACACAAAGATACAGACCTTATACCTCCCCGTAGAGGCGGTTTAAACTTGGTTCAAAGCTTTCGTGACTGCAGGAATTAATCTTTGGTGTTTTCGGTAAACAACAATAATAATACAGCTTTCTTCCCCATGCGGGCAACGGTCACCACCGACTGGTCACCTGACTAGGCCAAAGTACCGCACGGCCTCCACGAGGTCCGACTCGAGGGCTGTGTCCGAGAGTCCCCGCACGTGAACCACAGCCGACGGTGGGGGCTTGTGTGGGTCCTCAAACGTGTCCTGTGCACGTCGGCAAGGAAGCAAACTCAACACGACTATTGTGCAAAGCTGTTGTTTCCTCCTATACCGAGAAGACAGTTTTCAGTTTCATTTATTTGGTATAGCCCTGTGAGCCATTTGGCTCTTGAATCGGGTGCAACCGCAACAAACAAAAACATGAACAATAAAAACATCTTAAAGTGACTTTGTGTGACTGTGCAAACAAAAAATCCAGGAAAAAACAGCAAAATAATCCTTGAAATAGCACCGTACACCAACGCTGTGTGCAAAAATCCCAGTGGGATGCAAGTCAAACAACAACAACCACAAGACAACTAAGATTAAAGCCATCAGTCTAACTCCGTACTACAACAAAACAATCATGGCCAAACCATAAAACTTTTTCAAAATCACCAAAATAAAGCCAAGGCTAACATCGCCGGCAAGTGATATCGGAGCAGATGCAGACACTTGCATTAAAGGGCTTTTTAAATCTGCATCCGTTTGGCAAAAAATGGCCATAGCTCAGTGCCATCATTTCAGTAATCGCTAAGAACGTTCGCGAGTTTAACTTTAAATCTAAACGGCCCTCGAGTTACAAACTCTGGAACTCGCATCCCCCACCGCCAGGTGCGCTTTTGTAGACGCTGTAAAGTTTTATTCCGCAAAGTTTTTAATCACATTGGGGAGGGTCGAAGAGCTACCCCACGACGCTATCGCGTGGGACATTTAACATATCGGTATTTTAACTTAATTAGTATTTTAACTTTTGATTTAAAGCTTTCGTGACTGCAGGGATTAATATTCTTGGTTCTTCCGGAAAAGTCACCACGTAGAAGGGAAACAATAAAATAATAAAAATATAAAACAATACAATTCTCACGACGTTTTGACTGCAACACAAGAAGCAATCATCATCAGGTGTGAAAACCACAGCAAGAAAATTTGAATAAAAGTGGCATTTTTTTTAACGTCAGCACCACGGAGAGCGATTTGAGAGTTTGTTCAGATGGACCAGTCCATCTATGTTCTGAAAAGAGGAGGGGGGAGACGAAAATAATGGATGCGGTCTGAAAGCCACCGTAAGCGTGAACAATTAAGACCCGAAATGGTTTATCAAATCCTTCCAATGATTGTTAAGCCAGAATCCATCTTCTCGGTTGAAATTGTCTCTGTGCTTGTATATGTGGATAGCCTCATGAACGAATTTCTCCTGGTAGGCAATGTTTTTATTCGTGGTCCGCCAGGAAGTGTCTGTGTTGTTGGCCTGACTGGATGTGCTTCACATAATGTTGTTTCAGGTTTGTTGAATTCTCGTCTCTCATCTTTTGCTGTATTTACCTCCGTGATTTGTTCTTGACACCTGATGAAGATCGCTTGCGTTGTGATGGAAACGTCGTGATTGTTTTTTGTTTTAATATAATTTTATTGTATTTCTACATACGTGACTTTACCGAAAAAAACAATGAGTAATGTTTTTATTGTTTCATATTTTTTTATTATTTTAGTTCAGTGCAAAGAGAATACCCACCCTTAGAAGAGAAAACGCCGTATAAAAAAATTACACTGGAAATAGCCCAAAGTGTTAACGAACACGAAATCCACGTTTACCAAAACGCGTTTTACTGAACGTAAGCAGAGCCTAGCGATGCTGTGGTCCGCGTGGTCCATCCCCAACACCAACAACGAGAAGCTCTTCGCAACGGCACTGGAATCTGCGAGTTACAAAGCTAAACAATCACGTTAAATAATATAAACACGGCTGGTGGTGGTGGTGGCACGTCGCCTGAGTGAAGCCTCTGGCCCAGGCCTCACAACGAGGCTCTGGGCGAGGAGAAGTAAAAGAAACATCTTCTCGTTATAAAAACACCTCGTCAAGTCGCTCGTCACTGACGCTCACCATCGCGCCCGCCTGGACGCGGTCGTTGCCTTCGCCATTGACTCCCAGGCGCTTGGCCGCGTGCCGGGCGGCGGAGGTCAACATCGTCGTGATGGCGTGGAGCGCCGGAGGGAATCGATTCGCGATCCTGTCGCTAAAAAACTACGGCCGCGCGGATCGCCGAGCGTCAGCGGCAGCAGCGGGCGGCGGCGGCGGGGCGATTCCAACGCGTGACATCGATTCTCGGATCGATGTGTCCTCTGGCGATGTTCGCGCGGCTTGGTGTGACCCCACAGCCACTCGTCACGTGACGCCTCTCTCGGCCGACTGGGGCCGGCGACGGAGATCTGAAGCAGTCGTGGGCCTCCCCCTAGGTCGGACTCAGACTACAATTAAATTTGATTATATTTTTATAATATTAAATAAATAATAATAAAATGATAAAAATACTCAAATTTGATTATTGTAAAATCATTATAAATAAATAAAAATAAATTAAAAATAATCAAATTTGATTACTTTTAAATAAGAATAAATAAAAACCAAATTTGATTATTTTAAAAATAAGATTAAATAAGTAAAAATTTATAAATTAAAATAATAAAATTTGATTATTTTTTTAAATAATAAATGAATATCCATTATAAGTTAAAATAATCAAATTGGATTATTTTAAATAATAAATAATAAAATAATTGACCAATTACGATCACTTTAACATAATAAATCAAGGCAGAAATATTTAATTAATAATTTCGCCTTTCTTTATAACCAAATTTTATTATTTTATAATAATAATTAATAAAACTTACAAATAATCACATTTGATTATTTTAAATAATAAATAAATTTTCCTTTAGTATGTAACTAATCAAATTTGATTATTTTTAAATAAGAATAAATATATAAAAATAATCAAATCTGATTATTATATGAATTAAAAAAGAGGGATGACATTGTCATCCTCTCAGCCGACAAGGTCAATGCCACTGTCATCGTGGATAAAATACAATATAACAACAAAATTCAAGAATTACTCAACGATGGTAGCTATACAAAAATAAAAAGAGATCCCACCAACAGCCTCGTCATACAATCCAACAAAATCATTTCTGATTCAACCGCATTAATTGATCAAACCAAACAGTTCTCGTTGAAACCTTCTGCTACATGAAGTAGATACACCCCTTCGTCTCATCGTCTCTACTGCAGTGAGGGAAAAAAGTATTTGATCCCCTGCTGATTTTGTACGTTTGCCCACTGACTCAACACTGCCCATAGACTCAACACTGCACCATAGACTCAATACGTCACCATAGACTCAACACTACACCATAGACTCAACACTGCACCATAGACTCAATACTGCACCATAGACTCAACACGTCACCATAGACTCAACACTGCACCAAAGACTCAACACTGCACCATAGACTCAACACTGCTACCCATAGACTCAACACTGCCCGTAGACTCAACACTGCACCATAGACTCAACACTGCCCGTAGACTCAACACTGCACCATAGACTCAACACTGCACCATAGACTCAACACTGCAACATAGACTCAACACTGCCCATAGACTCAACACTGCCCACAGACTCAACACTGCCCATAGACTCAACACTGCCCACTGACTCAACACTGCCCATAGACTCAACACTGCACCATAGACTCAACACTGCACCATAGACTCAACACTACCCATAGACTCAGCACTGCACCATAGACTCAACACTGCACCATAGACTCAACACTGCACCATAGACTCAACACTGCCCATAGACTCAACAATGCACCATAGACTCAACACTGCACCATAGACTCAACACTACCCATAGACTCAACACTGCACCATAGACTCAACACTGCCCATAGGGGGATCCCTGCCTAGGGGTGTGAGGGGTCAAGGGGATCCCTGCCTAGGGGGTGTGAGGGGTCAAGGGGATCCCTGCCTAGGGGGTGTGAGGGGTCAAGGGGATCCCTGCCTAGGGGGTGTGAGGGGTTTTACCGGCACGAAGTTTTCGCCGAGGAGGCTTCGCGGTCCGCCCCTCTAGGCCGCTGTAACTTTATTGACACCACGTGGTGGCTGTAACTTTATTGACACCACGTGGTGGCTGTAAACTTTACTGACACCACGTGGTGGCTGTAAACTTTACTGACACCACGTGGTGGCTGTAACTTTATTGACACCACGTGGTGGCTGTAAACTTTACTGACACCACGTGGTGGCTGTAACTTTAGTGACACCACGCAGTTCCTGTAACTTTATTGACACCACGTGGTGTCTGTAACTTTATTGACACCACGTGTGTCACTGTGTGTCACTGTGTCGCTGTGTCACTGTTTGTGTACACTGTGTGTCACTGTGTTTGTGTACACTGTGTGTGTACACTGTGTGTGTGTACTGTGTGTCACTGTGTGTGTGTCGCTGTGTGTCACTGTGTGTGGGGAGCGATAGTGTAGCGGTTAGCGCGCTGCACTATGAACCTGGCGACCCGGGTTCGATTCCCGCTCACGGCCAACACCAGTGACGATTATCTGAACCGGTCCCGGGCTTCCCTTAGGTCGACTCAGCCTAAAATGAGTACCTGGTGCGGTGTGTAAACATTGCCACTAGGGAGACAAAGGCGGTCGGGCGTGGTGCTGGCCGCCCACCCCCTCGTGTACCGTTCAGGCCTTCATAGGTGCTCGCTAACAGGACTTGCCCCTACAGTCTAAGGCTATATGGGGGATCTTTGTATCTTTGTTTTTGTCACTGTGTGTCGCTGTGTCAGTTTGTGTACACTGTGTGTGTGTACACTGTTTGTGTACACTGTGTGTGTGTACACTGTGTGTGTACACTGTGTGTGTACACTGTTTGTGTACACTGTGTGTGTGTACACTGTGTGTGTACATTGTGTACACTGTTTGTGTCCGCATTGAACCGAACCCCCTGCAAGGCCATCTACTTAACGTTGAGAGAAAATTCACACGAAATGTCCTTTGCAATGAAGTCTTCCAGATGTAAATTGATACAAGCTTTTAATGAAGAAATAAAATCATTTAATTCAAAACACAACACAATTGAAAGATGTTTCATTTTAAAACTTCAAAACGGAGCATGGGGTACTTGCGTGAATGCGTCCTTCGTGTGCAAATGTTGTGACTTTCCTGGCCTGAAGGCCGTCAATGTGTTGGACCCTTAAATGGTGCACAGCGTCTCAACAACAGCAGTGGGGTTTGCTTCAACCGATAGGTTACGAACATCCAGACGTGAATCAGCAAGGAGCATTTCTAGTCCCAGTTAGACAAAATCTACGTCAACACGTAAGACAAAATTACAATTCGTGTTGTAGAGAATGTACCTCCTCCTATACGTGTAACTTTTAAGTGGTATGCCTTGTAACTGATAAATGATCCGAGCGTGCTACCTATTTCAAAGACAATGAGTTGCTCTAGATGCTTCATGAAACACAAAAGTACCCTTTGACCTGTATCACAAGAACAACAGGTCTCACCTGAGTTCTCTGTACAGGTTACTTTCAAACACACACACACACTTTGTCCTAACATCACTTATTCAATGTTTGACCCTTATAGATCAAATGTTACAAGTATGCACAAAACCAGACAAGTATACATTCTAAATTATTGACAGGCATATTAACAAAATTGGATTACTGCAGTGAAATATACTGCATCACGTTACATCGTATTAACAAGAAACTTTTTAAAAAGTTGCAGTCTGCTTCACAGTGTATGTAAAACATACTATTGTGTCATTCAAAACGAGTAGGCCATTGCATGCTGGCGTCGAAGTGAAAATGTAGCAAATTCTAAACATTACCTACAAACTACACAACTGAGATGACACATCAATCATCGCCCCCTACGGACAGGCTCTTGTCCACATGCAGGCCGGTGCAGGGCCACCACCTTGTGCGGCACAGGGGCAGCTGCTACTTGGGGATGCTCTTCGAGTGTTTCAGACGAGGTACGACACAAAACTCCGAGTTGCTGAGGCGGTTAAGCAAGCACCGTGTAAATGCAATTATGATAACATAGTGAATGCTTGGGAGCTTATTGTCTCTCGCTCCTGGTTAAAGATCTACCCAACCCATGGGCCCACAAAGTGTTCAACTTCACATTCTTCTCATTAAAGGCCTGTGACAAAGGTGCATCTATTGAAGCAACATCGTCTCTGGCTTACACATCTACCGGGTCTCCACTTGACTTTGTATTGTCTAGGAGCAAGTCCACCCACACCTCCACTTCCACAAACTGCTGGGAGTTGCCTCACTCTGCCTCAGTCAGAATTCTCCTCCTGCTTCACGATGTGAAGGTCCCATTTTGGATCATCTTCACATTTTACCTTCACTTCTTCGCTCATCACTTCTTCACATTTCACCATCACCTCTTCATATTTCACCTCGATACCTTCAAAAGTGTCCAAGCTGGGATTTTCTTCCGGTTCGTGTTTCATGAGGGATGGGCTCATTGCGGCACTTTGACTTTCACAAGCTGATTTCAGACTGCACTCCTTGTGGATTTTCTGATGCTTCTGTGCTCTCTGGTGTACTTGAAGATTTGATGAATCTGCAAACGGCTTCCCGCACAGAGTACACTTGAAGGGTTTCTCTCCCGTGTGTGTTCTCTGGTGTACTACAAGAGCAGATGAATGTGCAAACGCCTTCACGCACACACTGCACTTGAAGGGTTTCTCTCCTGTGTGTGTTCTCTGGTGTTTTACAAGATCAGATGAATGTGCAAACGCCTTCACGCACACACTGCACTTGAAGGGTTTCTCTCTCGTGTGTGTTCTCTGGTGTACTTCAAGATTTGATGAACGTGCAAACGCCTTCCCGCACAGAGTGCACCTGAAAGGTTTCTCTCCCGTGTGTGTTCTCTGGTGTTTTTTAAGAGCAGATGACTCTGCAAACGCCTTCCCACACACACTGCACTTGAAGGGTTTCTCTCCCGTGTGTGTTCTCTGGTGTTTTTTAAGAGCAGATGACCATGAAAATGCCTTCCCACAAACACTGCACTTGAAGGGTTTCTCTCCCGTGTGTGTTCTCTGGTGTTTTACAAGCGCAGATGACTGTGAAAATGCCTTCACGCACACACTGCCCTTGAAGGGTTTCTCTCCCGTGTGTGTTCTCTGGTGTTCTACAAGAGCAGATGACTGTGCAAATGCCTTCCCACAAACACTGCACTTGAAGGGTTTCTCTCCCGTGTGTGTTCTTTGGTGTGTTACAAGATGACATGAATATGAAAACGCCTTGCCGCACAGAGTACACTTGAAGGGTTTCTCTCCTGTGTGTTCTCTGGTGTTTTTTAAGAGCAGATGACCATGAAAATGCCTTCCCACACACACTGCACTTGAAGGGTGTTTCTCCCGTGTGTGTTCTCTGGTGTGTTTTAAGAACAAATGAACCTGAAAATGTCTTCCCACAAACACTGCACTTGAAGGGTTTCTCTCCCGTGTGTGTTCTCTGGTGTGTTACAAGATTACATGACTGTGTAAACGCCATCCCGCACATCGTGCACCTGAAGGGTTTCTCTCCCGTGTGTGTTCTCTGGTGGTTCTGAAAAACTGATGGCCATGCAAATGCCTTGTTACACACAGTACATTTGAAGGGTTTCTCTCCCGTGTGTGATCTTTGGTGTACTTGAAGATTTGATGAATCTGCAAACGCCTTCCCACACACACCGCACTTGAAGGGTTTCTCTCCCGTGTGTGTTCTCTGGTGTTTTTTTAACAACAGATGAACATGCAAACGCCTTCCCACACACAGTGCACTTGCAGGGTTTCTCTCCTGTGTCAGATTTCCAGTCCGGTCCGTGCTGTATGCACGCTGGTCGCATTGTTGACTTGTCGTACCGAGCTGCGCTGAGTGCCTTTGCTCCATCAGACCAAATCTGCAGAGGAAGCGTCAGCTGCAGACATAAAAAAAGAATATCCACACCATCTACACGTCAGGCACAGAGGAATGCACACGTGACTTACACGTCTATACTTATTAATATATTCATGATGTAGTGAAAAAGTTTCCCAAATTAATCAGATTTGATGAACGTGCAAACGCCTTCCCGCACAGAGTGCACCTGAAGGGTTTCTCTCCACGGGTTGTTATGGCACACAATGAGAGGGAAAATGTCATTAATATGCCTGTAAGCCTTCATATCATCAAGATGAATGGTAACCCAAAACTCTAAGCACACAATTTCGGCTGTCTGACTACAAAATGAATATTTATGAACGCTAAATTCAGCTGACATAGCAAAGGGTGTTGAAAACAATACTATTTGTGTTTTGCAGAAATGCATGAATTAATGTTCAATCGCAACTTAGAGGTGTGAATCCAGGCTCAGATGTCCTTGAATGCTGGGGATGAACAGTTCTGACTTCAGCTGAAGGTGTGTGCTGTGTTCACCTCCTGTTTTCATTCTTATAAAGAGTTCCAGAGGAAAACAAAAATAAACTATTGTTTTGATATAACCTCCACGTTCAACAGAGTTGATAGACTTTACTGCAAACACAAACTTGACACTGTCACACACTGCCATGAGTAAACAGGTGGCGGTGTGACCAGAACCATGCCTGGCCACCTTCATCTGCTCTGCATTAATTCTTCCTCACTCCACCAAGTAATGAATCGTCTCTCTCTCCCCGTGGTGAAGATGTTCCCCTCCACACATTCAGAGTCAACAGCGGCACGCGCTTAGCGTCTTTGACCGATAGATACATTGACACACGTATTGTTGGTTCTTTCAGTAAAGTCAGGTAGATAGAAAATAAAAATAACAGATTAAATTTAATAAGATAAAGACCACTCGTGTTGCGATCGAAACGTCGTGGGTTTTTTGCTTCATTTTCAATTTTTTTTTATTTTATTGTCATTTTATTTTCTATCTACGTGACTTTACCGAAAGAACCAAGAATATTAATTCCTGCAGTCACCAAAGTTTTAAGTCAAAACATTCACACAAGTTGACAAAGCCTCACCTTGTGTTGTTGTGGGCAGGTCGCTTCTGATAACAAGAGCGGTATAGCAGCTCAAGCGGGCTTGGCCTGGTAACAAAAGAAAATAAAAACTGCGTGAATATTTACAATAAAACAAAGTTACAAAGTGGCGAGCCGGGTGAAGACAAATTAAACTTAAGCGAGATAATTAAAGTAAACGCAATCAGGCGAGGGCAGGAGGCAAGGCCCCGCGTGGCTAGGCCCCGCGTTGTAAAGTTCCAACCTGGACATCGATTCCCATGCTCGCTGCTACTCAACTGACATCCCTACAGAGAGAGAGGCTCTACCTTGGTAAACAACAACAACAACCACCACCACAACGATGAGAATTTCTCACCTCGGATTTCAGTGCAAGCGCGCACACGGCAGCTTCCTGTTGCCTAGCGACAGCAGGAAGTAGTATGACGTCACTTCCCTCCCACGAGCGGCTCTGTAACCGAATAAATTATGTTAATGAGGCCGGCCCATATGTCAGCGATGGGGGCGTGGGCGCTGAACCCGTCGCAATAAACTCGCGACGGCTTTAACGAATACATTATGTTAATGAGCCACCAGTCACTGGGCGTAGTTTTGCCCAAATAAGGATTGCCACTGGAACGATATCGGCAGCGACCCAGGCGGAGGTGACGTCACGCTCAAGTGCGCGGTGGACTGAATACCTTGGTGACATGACGTCACTACGGAGGGAAACCTCCCCCTGGCGTTTCACGCCGATGAGGTAATGCAGAGTGGTGACGTCACAAAGGTGGAGTTTAAGTTGATTTAGATTCATTTTCCATTGCTCCCTCCCTTGGGTGTGTGAGCTCAGCTACAACACCGTGGACATTATTGTGTATACACTGTGTGTGTGTGCACTGTGTGTATGTACACTATGTGTATACAATGTGTGTGTCACTGTGTGTCGCTGTGTGTCACTGTGTGTCACTGTGTGTGTGTACACTGTGTATACCCTGTCTGTCTACACTGTGTGTCACTGTGTGTGTGTACACTGTGTGTGTATATATACACTGTGTGTGTACCGTGTGTGTACACTGTGTATATACTGTATGTACAATGTGTGTGTACACTGTGTGTGTACAATGTGTGTGTACATTGTGTACACACTGTATGTACACTGTGTGTGTGTACACTGTGTATACACTGTGTGTACACTGTGTGTGTGTACACTGTGTGTGTACACTGTGTATGTGTACACTGTGTGTATACACTGTGTGTGTACGCTGTGTGTACACTGTGTGTGTGTACACTGTGTGTGTGTACACTGTTTGTGTCCGCATTGAACCGAACCCCCAGCAAGGCCATCTACTTAATGACGAGAGAAAATTCACACGAAATGTCCTTTTCAATGAAGTCTTCCACATGTAAATTGATACAAGCTTTTAATGAAGAAATAAAATCATCTAATTCAAAACACAACACAATTCAAAGATGTTTCATTTTAAAGACTTCAAAACGGAGCATGGGGTACTTGCGTGAATGCGTCCTTCATGTGCAAATGTTGTGACTTTCCTGGCCTGAAGGCCGTCAATGTGTTGGACCCTTATTGGTGCACAGCGTCTCAACAACAGCAGTGGGGTTTGCTTCAACCGATAGGTACGAACATCCAGACGTGAATCAGCAAGGAGCATTTCTAGTCCCAGTTAGACAAAATCTACATCAACACATAAGACAAAACTACAATTCGTGTTGTAGAGAATGTACCTCCTCCTAAACGTGTAACTTTCAAGTGGTATGCCTTGTAACTGATGAATGATCCGAGCGTGCTCCCTATTTCAAAGACGATGAGTTGCTTCAGAGGCAGACGCTTCGTGAAACACAAAAGTACCCTTTGACCTGTATCACAAGAACAACGGGTCTCACCTGAGTTCTCTGCACAGGTTACTTCCAAACACACACACACACTTTGTCCTAACATCACTTATTCAATGTGTGACCCTCAGATAAAATGTTACATGTACGCGCACAATCAGACAAGTATTAATTCTAAATTATTGACGGGCATATTGACGGGCATATTAACATTGAATTACTGCAGCGAAATTGACTGCATCACGTTACATCGTATTAACAAGAAGCTATTTTACAAATACGCACCGTCTGCTTAACAGTGTATGTACAACGTACTATTGTTGCGTCATTCAAAACGAGTAGGCCATTGCATGCTGGCGTCTGGGTCAAAATGTAGCAAATTCTAAACATTACGCTACAAATAATAGATCACGGCGTTTCGATGGCAACACAAGCAATCGTCATCAGGTGGGACAAGCACAGCAGCAAGAAGAAGAAACTGCTGGAGTAGGCGCCTACTACTTCAGCAGTTTCTCTTGCTGTGGTTGTCCCACCTGATGACGATTGCTTGTGTTGTGATCTAAACGCCGTGATCTGTTATGTTTCTACCCACGTGGTGACTTTACCGAAAGAACTCAAGAGTGTGGATTCCTGCAGTTACGAAAGCTTCGAATCAAGATTGCCTACAAACTACACAACTGAGATGACGCATCAATCATCGCCCCCTACTGACAGGCTCTTGTCCACATGCAGGCCGGTGCAGGGCCACCACCTTGTGCCACACAGGGGCAGCTGGTACTTGGGGATGCTCTTCGAGTGTTTCAGACGAGGTACGACAGGAAACTTCGAGTTGCTGAGGCGGTTAAGCAAGCACCGTGTAAATGCAATTATTATAACATAGTGAATGCTTGGGGGCTTATTGTCTCTCGCTCCTGGTTAGAGATCTACCCAACCCACAGGTCCACAAAGACTGGCCGCTCGCCCTTACTCTGCAGATAGAACCTAGAAACTGAGTGTTCAACTTCACATTCTTGTCATTAAAGGCCTGTGACAAAGGTGCATCTATTGTAGCGACATCGTCTCAAGCTTACACATCTACCGGTTCTCCACTTGACTTTGTATTGTCTCGGAGGAAGTCCACCCACACCTCCACTTCCACAAACTGCTGGGAGTTGCCTCGCTCTGCCTCACAGTCAGAATTCTCCTCCTGCTTCACGTTGCCTCCATTGATGTGAAGGTCCCATTTTGGATTTGAATCTTCATCTTCACATTTCACCTTCACTTCTTCGCTCTTCACCATCACTTCTTCCCTCTTCACCATCACCTCTTCATATTTCACCTCGATACCTCTAAAAGTGTCCACGCTGGGATTTTCTTCCGGTTCGTGTTTCATGAGGGATGGGCTCATGGTGGCACTTTGACTTTCACAAGCTGATTTCAGACTGCACTCCTTGTGGATCTTCTGATGCTTCGGTGTTCTCTGGTGTACTTTAAGATGTGACTGTGCAAACGCCATCCCACACAGAGTGCACCTGAAGGGTTTCCCTCCTGTGTGTGTACTCCGGTGTCTTTGCAGATGTGATGACTGTGCAAACGCCTTCCCGCACATCGTGCACTTGAAGGGTTTCTCTCCCGTGTGTGTTCTCTGGTGTTTTTTAACAACAAATGACCGTGAAAACGCCTTCCAACACACAGTGCACTTGAAGGGTTTCTCTCCCGTGTGAGTTCTCTTGTGCCGTGTGAAATCTCCAGTCCGATCCGTGCTGTATGCACACCGGTCGCATTGGAGCCTTGTCCTACCGAGCTGCGCTGAGCGCATTTGCTCCATCAGACCAATTCTGCGGAGGAAGCGTCAGAGGAAGCGTCAGCTGCAGACAGAAAAAAATAATATCCACACCATCTACACGTCAGTATCGAGGCACAGAGGAATGCATATATAGTCACATGTGACTTACACGTCTACATTCATATATTCATGATGTAGTAAAAACGTTTCCCAAATTCATCACAGGGCTGTTATGGCACACAATGAGAGGGCAAATGGTCATAAACATGCCTGGAAGCCCTCGTATCTTCAAAATGAATGTTCACCAAAAACTCCAACCACACAATTTCAGCTGTCTGGCTTCAAAAGGAATATTTATGAGAGCTAAATTCAGCTGACACAGCAAAGGGTGTTGAAAACAATACTATTTGTGTTGTGCAGAAATTCATAAATTAACGTTCAATCGCAACTTAGAGGTGTGAATCCAGGCTCAGATGTCCTTAAATGCTGGGATGAACAGTTCCGACTTCAGCTGCATGTGTGCTGTGTTAACTTCCTGTTTCCATTCTTATAAAGAGTTCCAGAGGAAAACAAAAGTAAACTATTGTTATGATATAACCTCCGTGTTCAACAGAGTTAATAGACTTTACTGCAAACACAAACTGTACACTGTCACTGGGTAAACAGGCGGTGGCGTGTCTAGAATCATGCCTGGCCACCTTCATCTGCTTGGAATGAATGCTTCCTCACTCCACCAAGTAATTGAGGATCAACGAACATAGCCGAGGCTAACTGGAGTTTGCGTGTCTCTCGCCGTGGTGAGATGTTAACTACCTCACCTGGTATACAGGAAGTCGTGGGTTCGATCCCGACCCTGACGCCTGCTTATATTTGGAGTTTGCGCGTCACTCCGTTTAGCGTCTTTGACCGATAGACATTGACACACGTATTCTTGTTGATTTCGGTAAAGTTACGTAAATAGAAAATAAGAATAACAGATAATACAATTACATTAAATAAAGACCACTTGTGTTGCGATCAAAACGTGAGTTTTTTTGCTTTATTTACAATTTATTTTATTTATTTTTATTTTATTTTCTATCTACGTGACTTTACCGAAAGAACCAAGAATATTAATTCCTGCAGTCACCAAAGCTTTAAGTCAAAACATTCACACACGTTGACAAAGCCTCACCTTGTGTTGTTGTGGGCAGGTCGCTTCTGATAACAAGAGCGGTATAGCAGCTCAAGCGGGCTTGGCCTGCTAACAAAAGAAAATAAAAACTGCGTGAATATTTACAATAAAACAAAGTTACAAAGTGGCGAGCCGGGTGAAGACAAATTAAACTTAAGCGAGATAATTAAAGTGAATGCAATCAGGCGAGGGCAGGAGGCAAGGCCCCGCGTGGCTAGGCCCCACGCTGTAAAGTTCCAACCTGGACATCGATTCCCATGCTCGCTGCTACTCAACTGACATCCCTACGAGAGAGAGGCTCTACCTTGGTAAACAACAACAACCACCACCACAACGACCACCACCACAACGATGAGAATTTCTCACCTCGGATTTCAGTGCAAGCGCGCACACGGCAGCTTCCTGTTGCCTCGCAACTGCAGGAACTAGTATGACGTCACTTCCCTCCCAAGAGCGGCTGTTACTGTATAAATTATGTTAATGAGGCCGGCCCATATGTCGAGAGATGGGGGCGTGGGCGCTGAACCTGTCGCAATAAACTCGCGACGGCTTTAACGGACACATTATGTTAATGAGCCACCAGTCACTGGGCGCAGCTGTGCCCAAATAAGGATTGCCACTGGAACGATATCGGCAGTGACCTGAGCGGAGGTGACGTCACGCTCAAGTGCGCGGTGGACGGGGGAGGGCTGAATAACCTGGTGACATGACGTCACTAACGAGGTACACCTCACCCTGGCGTTTCACACCGATGAGGTAATGCAGAGTGGTGACGTCACAGAGTTGGAGTTTAAGTTGATTTAGATTGGGTGTGTGAGCTCAACAACAACGTGGACATTATTGTGTATACACTGTGTGTGTGTACACTGTGTGTGTGTACACTATGTGTATACACTGTGTCACTGTGTCGCTGTGTCACTGTGTGTGTACACTGTGTGTATATACTGTGTGTGTACTCTGTGTGTGTACACTGTGTATATACTATATGTACACTGTGTGTACACTGTGTGTACTATTTGTGTACACTGTGTATACACTGTGTGTTCAATGTGTGTGTACATTGTGTGTACACTGTGTATATACACTGTGTGTACACTGTGTGTATACACTGTGTATACTGTGTGTGTACACTGTTTGTGTACACTGTGTGTACATGTGTGTGTGTACTGTGTGTGTACACTGTGTGTGTACACTGTGTACAGTGTGTACACTGTGTACACTGTTTGTACAGTGTGTGTGTACACTGTGTGTACATTGTGGGTGTACACTGTGTGTACACTGTGTGTGTGTACATTGTGTGTGTACACTGTATGTACACTGTGTGTGTGTACACTGTTTGTGTCCGCATTGAACCGAACCCCCGGCAAGGCCATCTGCTTAATGACGAGAGAAAATTCACGCGAAATGTCCTTTTCAATGAAGTCTTCCAGATGTAAATTGATACAAGCTTTTAATGAAGAAATAAAATCATCTAATGCAAAACACAACACAATTCAAAGATGTTTCATTTTAAAACTTCAAAACGGAGCATGGAGTACTTGCGTGAATGCGTCCTTCGTGTGCAAATGTTGTGACTTTCCTGGCCTGAAGGCCGTAAATGTGTTGGACCCTTATTGGTGCACAGCGTCTCAACAACAGCAGTGGGGTTTGCTTCAACAGATAGGTAACGAACATCCAGACGTGAATCAGCAAGGAGCATTTCTAGTCCCAGTTAGACAAAATCTACGTCAACACGTAAGACAAAACTACAATTCGTGTTGTAGAGAATGTACCTCCTCCTATACGTGTAACTTTCAAGTGGTATGCCTTGTAACTGGTGAATGATCCGAGCGTGCTCCCTATTTCAAAGATAATGAGTTGCTCCAGAGGCAGACGCTTCGTGAAACACGAAAGTACCCTTTGACCTGTATCACAAGAACAACGGGTCTCACCTGAGTCCTCTGTACAGGTTACTTCCAAACACACACACACTTTGTCCTAACATCACTTATTCAATGTGTGACCCTCAGATAAAATGTTAAATGCACAATCAGACAAGTATTCATTATAAATCATTGACGGGCATATTAGCAACATTGAATTACTGCAGCGAAATTGACTGCATCACGTTACATCGTATTAACAAGAAGTTATTTTACAAATACGCACTGTCTTCTTAACCGTGTATGTACAACGTACTATTGTTGCGTCATTCAAAACGAGTAGGCCGTTGCATGCTGGCGTCTGGGTCAAAATGTATCAAATTCTAAACATTACGCTACAAATAATAGATCACGGCGTTTCGATGGCAACACAAGCAATCGTCATCAGGTGGGACAAGCACAGCAGCAATAAGAGGAAACTGCTGGAGTAGGCGCCTACTACTTCAGCAGTTTCTCTTGCTGTGGTTGTCCCACCTGATGACGATTGCTCGTGTTGTGATCTAAACGCCGTCATCTGTTATGTTTCTACCCACGTGGTGACTTTACCGAAATAACTCAAGAGTGTGGATTCCTGCAGTCAGGAAAGCTATGAATCAAGATTACCTACAAACTACACAACTGAAATTACGCATCAATCATCGCCCCCTGACAGGCTCTTGTCCACATGCAGGCTGGTGTAGGACCACCACCTTGTGCCACACAGGTGCAGCTGCTACTTGGGGATGCTCTTCGAGTGCTTCAGACGAGATACAAAACTCCGAGTTGCTGAGGCGGTTAAGCAAGCACCGTGTAACTGCAATTATTATAACATAGTGAATGCTTGGGGGCTTATTGTCTCTCGCTCCAGGTGAGAGATCTACCCAACCCACGGGCCCACAAAGACTGGCCGCTCTTACTCTGCAGGTTGAACCTAGGAACTGAGTGTCCAACTTCACGTTCTTGTCATTAAAGGCCTGTGACAAAGGTGCATCTATTGTAGCGACATCGTCTCTGGCTTACACATCTACCGGGTCTCCACTTGACTTTGTATTGTCTAGGAAGTCCACCCACACCTCCACTTCCACAAACTGCTGGGAGTTGCCTCGCTCTGCCTCAGTCAGAATTCTCCTCCTGCTTTACGATGTGAAGGTCCCATTTTGGAGTTGAATCTTCATCTTCACATTTTACCTTCACTTCTTCGCTCATCACTTCTTCCCTCTTCACCATCACTTCTTCACATTTCACCTTCACCTCTTCATATTTCACCTCGATACCTTTAAAAGTGTCCAAGCTGGGATATTCGTCCGGTTCGTGATTCACGAGGGATGGGTTCATTGCGGCACTTTGACTTTCACAAGCTGATTTCAGACTCCACTCCTTGTGGATCTTCTGATGCTTCTGTGTTCTCTGGTGTACTTGAAGATTTGATGAACGTGCAAATGCCTTCCCACACACACTGCACTTGAAGGATTTCTCTTCTGTATGTGTTCTCTGGTGTTTTAAAAGCAGATGAATCTGAAACTGTCTTCCCACACACACTGCACTTGAAGGGTTTCTCTTCTGTGTGTGTTCTCTGGTGTTTTTTAAGAGCAGATGACCGTGAAAATGCCTTCCCACAAACACTGCACTTGAAGGGTTTCTCTCCCGTGTGTGTTCTCTGGTGTAATACGAGATTATATGACTGTGTAAACGCCATCCCGCACATCGTGCACCTGAAGGGTTTCTCTCCCGTGTGTGTTCTCTGGTGTTTTACAAGATCAGATGACTGTGCAAATGCCTTCACGCACACACTGCACTTGAAGGGTTTCTCTCCTGTGTGTGTTCTCTGGTGTTTTTTAAGAGCAAATGACCGTGTAACCGCCATCCCGCACACACTGCACTTGAAGGGTTTCTCTCCCGTGTGTATTCTCTGGTGTTTTCTAAGAGTAGATAAATCTGAAAATGCCTTCCCACAAACACTGCACTTGAAGGGTTTCTCTCCCGTGTGTGTTCTCTGGTGGTTCTTAAAAACTGATGGCCATGCAAATGCCTTGTTACACACAGTACATTTGAAGGGTTTCTCTCCTGTGCGAGTTCTCTGGTGCCGTGTCAAATTTCCAGTCCGGTCCGTGCTGTATGCACGCTGGTCGCATTGTTGACTTGTCGTACCGAGCTGCGCTGAGTGCCTTTGCTCCATCAGACCAATTCTGCAGAAGAAGCGTCAGCTGCAGACAGAAAAAAAGAATATCCACACCATCTACACGTCAGGCACAGAGGAATGCACACGTGACTTACACGTCTATACTTATTAATATATTCATGATGTAGTGAAAAAGTTTCCCAAATTCATCAGATTTGATGAATCTGCAAACGCCTTCACGCACAGAGTGCACCTGAAGGGTTTCTCTCCACGGGCTGCTATGGCACACAATGAGAGGGAAAATGTCATTAATATGCCTGGAAGCCCTCATATCTTCCAGATGAATGTTAACTCAAAACTCTAAGCACACAATTTCGGCTGTCTGACTACAAAAGGAATATTTATGAAAGCTAAATTCAGCTGACATAGCAAAGGGTGTTGAAAACAATACTATTTGTGTTATGCAGAAATGCATAAATTAACGTTCAATCGCAACTTAGAGGTGTGAATCCAGGCTCGGATGTCCTTGAATGCTGGGATGAACAGTTCTGACTTCAGCTGCATGTGTGTGGTGTGTTCACCTCCTGTTTCCATTCTTATAAAGAGTTCCAGATGAAAACAAAAATAAACAATTTTTTTGATACAACCTCCGTGTTCAACAGAGTTAATAGACGTTACTGCAAACACAAACTTGACACTGTCACACACTGCCATGAGTAAACAGGTGGTGGTGTGACCAGAACAATGCCTGGCCACCTTCATCTGCTCAGCATTAATTCTTCCTCACTCCACCAAGTAATGAATCGAGGATCAATCAACATAGCCGAGGCTATCCGTGTCTCTGTCTCTCTCCCCGTGGTGAAGGTGTTCCCCTCCACACATTCAGAGTCAACAGCAGCACGAGCTTAGCGTCTTTGACCGATAGATACATTGACGCACGTATTGTTGGTTCTTTCAGAAAAGTCACATAGATAGAAAATAAAAATAACAGATTAAATTTAATAAGATAAAGACCACTTGTGTTGCGATCGAAACGTCGTGGGTTTTTTGCTTTATTTAAAAAATATATTTTTCATTTAATTTGATTGCTATTTTTATTTTATTTCATATCTACGTGACTTTACCGAAATAACCAAGAAAATTCATTCCTGCAGTCACCAAAGTTTAAAGTCAAAACATTCACACACGTTGACAAAGCCTCATCTTGTGTTGTTGTGGGCAGGTCGCTTCTGATAACAAGAGCGGTATAGCAGCTCAAGCGGGCTTGGCCTGGTGAAAACAAAAGAAAATAAAAACTGCGTGAATATTGACAATAAAACAAAGTTACAAAGTGGCGAGCCGAGTGAAGACAAATTAAACTTAAGCGAGATAATTAAAGTGAATGCAATCAGGCGAGGGCAGGAGGCAAGGCCCCGCGTGGCTAGGCCCTGCGTTGTAAAGTTCCAACCTGGACATCGATTCCCATGCTCGCTGCTACTCAACTGACATCCCTACGAGAGAGAGCTAGGCTCTACCTTGGTAAACAACAACCACCACCACCACAACAACAACCACCACCACCACAACGATGAGAATTTCTCACCTCGGATTTCAGTGCAAGCGCGCACACGGCAGCTTCCTGTTACCTCGCGACAGCAGGAAGTAGTATGACGTCACTTACCTCCCACGAGCGGCTCAGTAACTGAATAAATTATGTTAATGAGGCCGGCCCATATGTCGAGGAATGGGGGCGTGGGCGCTGAACCCGTCGCAATAAACTCGCGACGGCTTTAACGGACACATTATGTTAATGAGCCACCAGTCACTGGGCGTAGCTTTGCCCAAATAAGGATTGCCACTGGAACGATATAGGCAGTGACCCAAGCGGAGGTGACGTCACGCTCAAGAGCGCGGTGGACGGGGGAGGGATGAATACCGTGGTGACATGACGTCACTAGCGAGGTACACCTCCCGCTGGCGTTTCACGCCGATGAGGTAATGCAGAGTGGTGACGTCACAGAGTTGGAGTTTAAGTTGATTTAGGTTCATTTTCATTGCTCCCTCCCTTGGGTGTGTGAGCTCAGCAACAACAACGTGGACATTATTGTGTATACACTGTGTGTGTGTACACTGTGTGTGTGTAGACTCTGTGTGTGTACACTGTGTATGTACACTGTGTGTGTACAGTGTGTCTACACTGTGTGTGTGTGTACACTGTGTGTGTATGTACACTATGTGTATACACTGTGTACGTATATACACTGTGTGTGTGTACACTACCTTGGTATACACTGTCACTGTGTCGCTGTGTGTGTCACTGTGTGTGTGTCACTGTGCCTGGCACAAGCGTCGTGGTGACGTCACCCCCACTTAGTGGCGAATGGCGGTTGTTGTTGTGTCACTGTGTGTCTGTGTGTGTGTCACTGTGTGTACACTGTGTGTGTACACTGTGTGTGTGTACACTGTTTGTGTACAGTGTGTGTGTACACTGTGTGTGTGTACACTGTGTGTGTGTACACTGTGTGTGTACACTGTGTCCGCATTGAACCGAACCCCCGGCAAGGCCATCTACTTAATGACGAGAGAAAATTCACACGAAATGTCCCTTTCAATGAAGTCTTCCAGATGTAAATTGATACAAGCTTTTAATGAAGAAATAAAATAATCTAATTCAAAACACAACACAATTCAAAGATGTTTCATTTTAAAACTTCAAAACGGAGCATGGTGTACTTGCGTGAATGCGTCCTTCGTGTGCAAATGTTGTGACTTTCCTGGCCTGAAGGCCGTCAATGTGTTGAACCCTTATTGGTGCACAGCGTCTCAACAACAGCAGTGGGGTTTGCTTCAACCGATGGTTACGAACATCCAGACGTCAATCAGCAAGGAGCATTTCTAGTCCCAGTTAGACAAAATCTACGTCAACACGTAAGACAAAACTACAATTCGTGTTGTAGAGAATGTACCTCCTCCTATACGTGTAACTTTCAAGTGGTATGCCTTGTAACTAATGAATGATCCGAGCGTGCTCCTTATTTCAAAGACGATTAGTTGCTCCAGAGGCAGACGCTTCGTGAAACACAAAAGTACCCTTTGACCTGTATCACAAGAACAACGGGTCTGACCTGAGTTCTCTGTACAGGTTACTTCCAAACAGACACACTTTGTCCTAACATCACGTATTCAATGTTTGACCCTTACAGATCAAATGTTGCAAGTATGCACAAAATCAGACAAGTATTCATTCTAAATTATTGACAGGCATATTAACAAAATTGGATTACTTCAGTGAAATATCCTGCATCACGTTACATCGTATTAACAAGAAGCTTTTAAAAAAATGCAGTCTGCTTCACAGTGTATGTAAAACATACTATTGTGTCATTCAAAACGAGTAGGCCATTGCATGCTGGCGTCTGAGTGAAAATGTAGCAAATTCTAAACATTACCTACAAACTACACAACTGAGATTACACATCAATCATCGCCCCCTACGGATAGGCTCTTGTCCACATGCAGGCCGGTGCAGGGTCACCACCTTGTGCCACACAGGGGCAGCTGCTACTTGGAGATGCTCATTGAGTGTTTCAGGCGAGGTACGACACAAAACTCCGAGTTGCTGAGGCGATTAAGCAAGCACCATGTAAAAGCAATTATTATGATAACATAGTGAATGCTTGGGAGCTTATTGGCTCTTGCTCCTGGTTAGAGATCTACCCAACCCACGGGCCCACAAAGTGTTCAACTTCACATTCTTGTCATTAAAGGCCTGTGACAAAGATGCATCTATTGTAGCGACATCGTCTCTGGCTTACACATCTACCGGGTCTCCACTTGACTTTGTATTGTCTAGGAGCAAGTCCACCCACACCTCCACTTCCACAAACTGCTGGGAGTTGCCTCACTCTGACTCACAGTCAGAATTCTCCTCCTGCTTTACGATGTGAAGGTCCCATTTTGGAGTTGAATCTTCATCTTCACATTTCACCTTCACCTCTTCATATTTCACCTTGATACCTTTAAAAGTGTCCAAGCTGGGATTTTCGTCCGGTTCTTGTTTCATGAGGGATGGGCTCATTGCGGCACTTTGAATTTCACAAGCTGATTTCAGACTCCGACTCGGCTCCTTGTGATGCTTTTGTGTTCTCTGGTGTCTTAGAAGATTTGATGAATCTGCAAACGGCTTCCCGCACAGAGTACACTTGAAGGGTTTCTCTCCTGTGTGTGTTCTCTGGTGTTTTACAAGATCAGATGACTGTGCAAATGCCTTCACGCACACACTGCACTTGAAGGGTTTCTCTCCCGTGTGTGTTCTCTGGTGTTTTACAAGAGCAGATGACTGTGCAAATGCCTTCACGCAGACACTGCACTTGAAGGGTTTCTCTCCCGTGTGTGTTCTCTGGTGTACTTGAAGATGTGGTGACTGTGCAAACGCCATCCCGCACACAGTGCACTTGAAGGGTTTCTCTCCCGTGTGTGTTCTCTGGTGTGTTATAAGATGACATGAATCTGACAACGCCTTGCCGCACAGAGTACACTTGAAGGGTTTCTCTCCCGTGTGTGTTCTCTGGTGTTTTTTAAGAGCAGATGACCATGAAAATGCCTTCCCACAAACACTGCACTTGAAGGGTTTCTCTCCCGTGTGTGTTCTCTGGTGTATTACAAGATGACATGAATCTGAAAACGCCTTGCCGCACAGAGTACACTTGAAGGGGTTTTTTCCTGTGTGTGTTCTCTGGTGTTTTTTAAGAGCAGATGACCATGAAAATTCCTTCCCACAAACACTGCACTTGAAGGGTTTCTCTCCCGTGTGTGTTCTCTGGTGTGTTTTAAGAGCAAATGAACCTGAAAATGTCTTCCCACAAACACTGCACTTGAAGGGGTTCTCTCCCGTGTGTTTTCTCTGGTGTGTTTTAAGAGCAGATGACCATGAAAATGCCTTCCCACAAACACTGCACTTGAAGGGTTTCTCTCCTGTGTGTGTTCTCTGGTGTACTTTAAGATTTGAAGAATGTGCAAACGCCTTCCCGCACAGAGTGCACCTGAAGGGTTTCTCTCCCGTGTGTGTTCTCTGGTGTGTTACAAGATTATATGAATCTGAAAACGCCTTCCCGCACAGAGTACACTTGAATGGTTTCTCTCCTGTGTGTGAGTTCTCTGGTGCCGTGTTAAATTTCCAGTCCGGTCCGTGCTGTATGCACGCTGGTCGCATTGTTGACTTGTCGTACCGAGCTGTGCTGACTGCCTTTGCTCCATCAGACCAATTCTGCAGAGGAAGCGTCAGCTGCAGACAGAAAAAAATAATATCCACACCATCTACACGTCAGGCACAGAGGAATGCATACGTGACTTACACGTCTATACTTATTCATATATTCATGATGTAGTGAAAAAATTTCCCAAATTCATCAGATTTGATGAACGTGCAAATGCCTTCCCGCACAGAGTGCACCTGAAGGGTTTCTCTCCACGGGCTGTTAGGGCACACAATGAGAGGGAAAATGTCATTAATATGCCTGGAAGCCTTCATATCTTCCAAGATGAATGTTAACCCAAAACTCTAAGCACACAATTTCGGCTGTCTGACTACAAAATGAATATTTATGAAAGCTAAATTCAGCTGACATAGCAAAGGGTGTTGAAAACAATACTATTTGTGTTATGCAGAAATGCATAAATTGATGTTTAATCGCAACTCAGGTGTGAATCCAGGCTCAGATGTCCTTGAATGCTGGGATGAACAGTTCCGACTTCAGCTGAATGTGTGTGCTGTGTTCACCTCCAGTTTCCATTCTTATAAAAGTTCCAGAGGAAAACAAAAATAAACTATTGTTTTGATATAACCTCCGTGTTCAACAGAGTCAATAGACTTTACTTCAAACACAAACTTGACACTGTCACACACTGCCATGGGTAAACAGGTGGTGGTGTGACCAGAACCATGCCTGGCGACCTTCATCTGCTCAGCATTAATTCTTACTCACTCCACCAAGTAATGAATCGAGGATCAATCAACATAGCCGAGGCTATCCGTGTCTCTGTCTCTCTCTCCCCGTGGTGAAGGTGTTCCCCTCCACACATTCAGAGTCAACAGCGGCACGCGCTTAGCGTCTTTGACCGATAGACATTGACGCACGTATTGTTGGATCTTTCAGTAAAGTCACGTAGATAGAAAATAAAAATAACAGATTAAATTTAATAAGATAAAGACCACTTTTGTTGCGATTAAAACGTCGTGGGTTTATTGCTTTATTTTAAAAATTTTATTTTTCATTTTTTTATTATTTTATTTTCTATCTACGTGACTTTACCGAAAGAACCAAGAATATTAATTCCTGCAGTCACCAAAGTTTTAAGTCAAAACATTCACACACGTTGACAAAGCCTCACCTTGTGTTGTTGTGGGCAGGTCGCTTCTGATAACAAGAGCGGTATAGCAGCTCAAGCGGGCTTGGCCTGCTAACAAAAGAAAATAAAAACTGCGTGAATATTTACAATAAAACAAAGTTACAAAGTGGCGAGCCGGGTGAAGACAAATTAAACTTAAGCGAGATAATTAAAGTGAATGCAATCAGGCGAGGGCAGGAGGCAAGGCCCCGCGTGGCTAGGCCCCGCGCTGTAAAGTTCCAACCTGGACATCGATTCCCATGCTCGCTGCTACTCAACTGACATCCCTACGAGAGAGAGGCTCTACCTTGGTAAACAACAACAACCACCACCACAACGACCACCACCACAACGATGAGAATTTCTCACCTCGGATTTCAGTGCAAGCGCGCACACGGCAGCTTCCTGTTGCCTCGCAACTGCAGGAACTAGTATGACGTCACTTCCCTCCCAAGAGCGGCTGTTACTGTATAAATTATGTTAATGAGGCCGGCCCATATGTCGAGAGATGGGGGCGTGGGCGCTGAACCTGTCGCAATAAACTCGCGACGGCTTTAACGGACACATTATGTTAATGAGCCACCAGTCACTGGGCGCAGCTGTGCCCAAATAAGGATTGCCACTGGAACGATATCGGCAGTGACCTGAGCGGAGGTGACGTCACGCTCAAGTGCGCGGTGGACGGGGGAGGGCTGAATAACCTGGTGACATGACGTCACTAACGAGGTACACCTCACCCTGGCGTTTCACACCGATGAGGTAATGCAGAGTGGTGACGTCACAGAGTTGGAGTTTAAGTTGATTTAGATTGGGTGTGTGAGCTCAACAACAACGTGGACATTATTGTGTATACACTGTGTGTGTGTACACTGTGTGTGTGTACACTATGTGTATACACTGTGTCACTGTGTCGCTGTGTCACTGTGTGTGTACACTGTGTGTATATACTGTGTGTGTACTCTGTGTGTGTACACTGTGTATATACTATATGTACACTGTGTGTACACTGTGTGTACTATTTGTGTACACTGTGTATACACTGTGTGTTCAATGTGTGTGTACATTGTGTGTACACTGTGTATATACACTGTGTGTACACTGTGTGTATACACTGTGTATACTGTGTGTGTACACTGTTTGTGTACACTGTGTGTACATGTGTGTGTGTACTGTGTGTGTACACTGTGTGTGTACACTGTGTACAGTGTGTACACTGTGTACACTGTTTGTACAGTGTGTGTGTACACTGTGTGTACATTGTGGGTGTACACTGTGTGTACACTGTGTGTGTGTACATTGTGTGTGTACACTGTATGTACACTGTGTGTGTGTACACTGTTTGTGTCCGCATTGAACCGAACCCCCGGCAAGGCCATCTGCTTAATGACGAGAGAAAATTCACGCGAAATGTCCTTTTCAATGAAGTCTTCCAGATGTAAATTGATACAAGCTTTTAATGAAGAAATAAAATCATCTAATGCAAAACACAACACAATTCAAAGATGTTTCATTTTAAAACTTCAAAACGGAGCATGGAGTACTTGCGTGAATGCGTCCTTCGTGTGCAAATGTTGTGACTTTCCTGGCCTGAAGGCCGTAAATGTGTTGGACCCTTATTGGTGCACAGCGTCTCAACAACAGCAGTGGGGTTTGCTTCAACAGATAGGTAACGAACATCCAGACGTGAATCAGCAAGGAGCATTTCTAGTCCCAGTTAGACAAAATCTACGTCAACACGTAAGACAAAACTACAATTCGTGTTGTAGAGAATGTACCTCCTCCTATACGTGTAACTTTCAAGTGGTATGCCTTGTAACTGGTGAATGATCCGAGCGTGCTCCCTATTTCAAAGATAATGAGTTGCTCCAGAGGCAGACGCTTCGTGAAACACGAAAGTACCCTTTGACCTGTATCACAAGAACAACGGGTCTCACCTGAGTCCTCTGTACAGGTTACTTCCAAACACACACACACTTTGTCCTAACATCACTTATTCAATGTGTGACCCTCAGATAAAATGTTAAATGCACAATCAGACAAGTATTCATTATAAATCATTGACGGGCATATTAGCAACATTGAATTACTGCAGCGAAATTGACTGCATCACGTTACATCGTATTAACAAGAAGTTATTTTACAAATACGCACTGTCTTCTTAACCGTGTATGTACAACGTACTATTGTTGCGTCATTCAAAACGAGTAGGCCGTTGCATGCTGGCGTCTGGGTCAAAATGTATCAAATTCTAAACATTACGCTACAAATAATAGATCACGGCGTTTCGATGGCAACACAAGCAATCGTCATCAGGTGGGACAAGCACAGCAGCAATAAGAGGAAACTGCTGGAGTAGGCGCCTACTACTTCAGCAGTTTCTCTTGCTGTGGTTGTCCCACCTGATGACGATTGCTCGTGTTGTGATCTAAACGCCGTCATCTGTTATGTTTCTACCCACGTGGTGACTTTACCGAAATAACTCAAGAGTGTGGATTCCTGCAGTCAGGAAAGCTATGAATCAAGATTACCTACAAACTACACAACTGAAATTACGCATCAATCATCGCCCCCTGACAGGCTCTTGTCCACATGCAGGCTGGTGTAGGACCACCACCTTGTGCCACACAGGTGCAGCTGCTACTTGGGGATGCTCTTCGAGTGCTTCAGACGAGATACAAAACTCCGAGTTGCTGAGGCGGTTAAGCAAGCACCGTGTAACTGCAATTATTATAACATAGTGAATGCTTGGGGGCTTATTGTCTCTCGCTCCAGGTGAGAGATCTACCCAACCCACGGGCCCACAAAGACTGGCCGCTCTTACTCTGCAGGTTGAACCTAGGAACTGAGTGTCCAACTTCACGTTCTTGTCATTAAAGGCCTGTGACAAAGGTGCATCTATTGTAGCGACATCGTCTCTGGCTTACACATCTACCGGGTCTCCACTTGACTTTGTATTGTCTAGGAAGTCCACCCACACCTCCACTTCCACAAACTGCTGGGAGTTGCCTCGCTCTGCCTCAGTCAGAATTCTCCTCCTGCTTTACGATGTGAAGGTCCCATTTTGGAGTTGAATCTTCATCTTCACATTTTACCTTCACTTCTTCGCTCATCACTTCTTCCCTCTTCACCATCACTTCTTCACATTTCACCTTCACCTCTTCATATTTCACCTCGATACCTTTAAAAGTGTCCAAGCTGGGATATTCGTCCGGTTCGTGATTCACGAGGGATGGGTTCATTGCGGCACTTTGACTTTCACAAGCTGATTTCAGACTCCACTCCTTGTGGATCTTCTGATGCTTCTGTGTTCTCTGGTGTACTTGAAGATTTGATGAACGTGCAAATGCCTTCCCACACACACTGCACTTGAAGGATTTCTCTTCTGTATGTGTTCTCTGGTGTTTTAAAAGCAGATGAATCTGAAACTGTCTTCCCACACACACTGCACTTGAAGGGTTTCTCTTCTGTGTGTGTTCTCTGGTGTTTTTTAAGAGCAGATGACCGTGAAAATGCCTTCCCACAAACACTGCACTTGAAGGGTTTCTCTCCCGTGTGTGTTCTCTGGTGTAATACGAGATTATATGACTGTGTAAACGCCATCCCGCACATCGTGCACCTGAAGGGTTTCTCTCCCGTGTGTGTTCTCTGGTGTTTTACAAGATCAGATGACTGTGCAAATGCCTTCACGCACACACTGCACTTGAAGGGTTTCTCTCCTGTGTGTGTTCTCTGGTGTTTTTTAAGAGCAAATGACCGTGTAACCGCCATCCCGCACACACTGCACTTGAAGGGTTTCTCTCCCGTGTGTATTCTCTGGTGTTTTCTAAGAGTAGATAAATCTGAAAATGCCTTCCCACAAACACTGCACTTGAAGGGTTTCTCTCCCGTGTGTGTTCTCTGGTGGTTCTTAAAAACTGATGGCCATGCAAATGCCTTGTTACACACAGTACATTTGAAGGGTTTCTCTCCTGTGCGAGTTCTCTGGTGCCGTGTCAAATTTCCAGTCCGGTCCGTGCTGTATGCACGCTGGTCGCATTGTTGACTTGTCGTACCGAGCTGCGCTGAGTGCCTTTGCTCCATCAGACCAATTCTGCAGAAGAAGCGTCAGCTGCAGACAGAAAAAAAGAATATCCACACCATCTACACGTCAGGCACAGAGGAATGCACACGTGACTTACACGTCTATACTTATTAATATATTCATGATGTAGTGAAAAAGTTTCCCAAATTCATCAGATTTGATGAATCTGCAAACGCCTTCACGCACAGAGTGCACCTGAAGGGTTTCTCTCCACGGGCTGCTATGGCACACAATGAGAGGGAAAATGTCATTAATATGCCTGGAAGCCCTCATATCTTCCAGATGAATGTTAACTCAAAACTCTAAGCACACAATTTCGGCTGTCTGACTACAAAAGGAATATTTATGAAAGCTAAATTCAGCTGACATAGCAAAGGGTGTTGAAAACAATACTATTTGTGTTATGCAGAAATGCATAAATTAACGTTCAATCGCAACTTAGAGGTGTGAATCCAGGCTCGGATGTCCTTGAATGCTGGGATGAACAGTTCTGACTTCAGCTGCATGTGTGTGGTGTGTTCACCTCCTGTTTCCATTCTTATAAAGAGTTCCAGATGAAAACAAAAATAAACAATTTTTTTGATACAACCTCCGTGTTCAACAGAGTTAATAGACGTTACTGCAAACACAAACTTGACACTGTCACACACTGCCATGAGTAAACAGGTGGTGGTGTGACCAGAACAATGCCTGGCCACCTTCATCTGCTCAGCATTAATTCTTCCTCACTCCACCAAGTAATGAATCGAGGATCAATCAACATAGCCGAGGCTATCCGTGTCTCTGTCTCTCTCCCCGTGGTGAAGGTGTTCCCCTCCACACATTCAGAGTCAACAGCAGCACGAGCTTAGCGTCTTTGACCGATAGATACATTGACGCACGTATTGTTGGTTCTTTCAGAAAAGTCACATAGATAGAAAATAAAAATAACAGATTAAATTTAATAAGATAAAGACCACTTGTGTTGCGATCGAAACGTCGTGGGTTTTTTGCTTTATTTAAAAAATATATTTTTCATTTAATTTGATTGCTATTTTTATTTTATTTCATATCTACGTGACTTTACCGAAATAACCAAGAAAATTCATTCCTGCAGTCACCAAAGTTTAAAGTCAAAACATTCACACACGTTGACAAAGCCTCATCTTGTGTTGTTGTGGGCAGGTCGCTTCTGATAACAAGAGCGGTATAGCAGCTCAAGCGGGCTTGGCCTGGTGAAAACAAAAGAAAATAAAAACTGCGTGAATATTGACAATAAAACAAAGTTACAAAGTGGCGAGCCGAGTGAAGACAAATTAAACTTAAGCGAGATAATTAAAGTGAATGCAATCAGGCGAGGGCAGGAGGCAAGGCCCCGCGTGGCTAGGCCCTGCGTTGTAAAGTTCCAACCTGGACATCGATTCCCATGCTCGCTGCTACTCAACTGACATCCCTACGAGAGAGAGCTAGGCTCTACCTTGGTAAACAACAACCACCACCACCACAACAACAACCACCACCACCACAACGATGAGAATTTCTCACCTCGGATTTCAGTGCAAGCGCGCACACGGCAGCTTCCTGTTACCTCGCGACAGCAGGAAGTAGTATGACGTCACTTACCTCCCACGAGCGGCTCAGTAACTGAATAAATTATGTTAATGAGGCCGGCCCATATGTCGAGGAATGGGGGCGTGGGCGCTGAACCCGTCGCAATAAACTCGCGACGGCTTTAACGGACACATTATGTTAATGAGCCACCAGTCACTGGGCGTAGCTTTGCCCAAATAAGGATTGCCACTGGAACGATATAGGCAGTGACCCAAGCGGAGGTGACGTCACGCTCAAGAGCGCGGTGGACGGGGGAGGGATGAATACCGTGGTGACATGACGTCACTAGCGAGGTACACCTCCCGCTGGCGTTTCACGCCGATGAGGTAATGCAGAGTGGTGACGTCACAGAGTTGGAGTTTAAGTTGATTTAGGTTCATTTTCATTGCTCCCTCCCTTGGGTGTGTGAGCTCAGCAACAACAACGTGGACATTATTGTGTATACACTGTGTGTGTGTACACTGTGTGTGTGTAGACTCTGTGTGTGTACACTGTGTATGTACACTGTGTGTGTACAGTGTGTCTACACTGTGTGTGTGTGTACACTGTGTGTGTATGTACACTATGTGTATACACTGTGTACGTATATACACTGTGTGTGTGTACACTACCTTGGTATACACTGTCACTGTGTCGCTGTGTGTGTCACTGTGTGTGTGTCACTGTGCCTGGCACAAGCGTCGTGGTGACGTCACCCCCACTTAGTGGCGAATGGCGGTTGTTGTTGTGTCACTGTGTGTCTGTGTGTGTGTCACTGTGTGTACACTGTGTGTGTACACTGTGTGTGTGTACACTGTTTGTGTACAGTGTGTGTGTACACTGTGTGTGTGTACACTGTGTGTGTGTACACTGTGTGTGTACACTGTGTCCGCATTGAACCGAACCCCCGGCAAGGCCATCTACTTAATGACGAGAGAAAATTCACACGAAATGTCCCTTTCAATGAAGTCTTCCAGATGTAAATTGATACAAGCTTTTAATGAAGAAATAAAATAATCTAATTCAAAACACAACACAATTCAAAGATGTTTCATTTTAAAACTTCAAAACGGAGCATGGTGTACTTGCGTGAATGCGTCCTTCGTGTGCAAATGTTGTGACTTTCCTGGCCTGAAGGCCGTCAATGTGTTGAACCCTTATTGGTGCACAGCGTCTCAACAACAGCAGTGGGGTTTGCTTCAACCGATGGTTACGAACATCCAGACGTCAATCAGCAAGGAGCATTTCTAGTCCCAGTTAGACAAAATCTACGTCAACACGTAAGACAAAACTACAATTCGTGTTGTAGAGAATGTACCTCCTCCTATACGTGTAACTTTCAAGTGGTATGCCTTGTAACTAATGAATGATCCGAGCGTGCTCCTTATTTCAAAGACGATTAGTTGCTCCAGAGGCAGACGCTTCGTGAAACACAAAAGTACCCTTTGACCTGTATCACAAGAACAACGGGTCTGACCTGAGTTCTCTGTACAGGTTACTTCCAAACAGACACACTTTGTCCTAACATCACGTATTCAATGTTTGACCCTTACAGATCAAATGTTGCAAGTATGCACAAAATCAGACAAGTATTCATTCTAAATTATTGACAGGCATATTAACAAAATTGGATTACTTCAGTGAAATATCCTGCATCACGTTACATCGTATTAACAAGAAGCTTTTAAAAAAATGCAGTCTGCTTCACAGTGTATGTAAAACATACTATTGTGTCATTCAAAACGAGTAGGCCATTGCATGCTGGCGTCTGAGTGAAAATGTAGCAAATTCTAAACATTACCTACAAACTACACAACTGAGATTACACATCAATCATCGCCCCCTACGGATAGGCTCTTGTCCACATGCAGGCCGGTGCAGGGTCACCACCTTGTGCCACACAGGGGCAGCTGCTACTTGGAGATGCTCATTGAGTGTTTCAGGCGAGGTACGACACAAAACTCCGAGTTGCTGAGGCGATTAAGCAAGCACCATGTAAAAGCAATTATTATGATAACATAGTGAATGCTTGGGAGCTTATTGGCTCTTGCTCCTGGTTAGAGATCTACCCAACCCACGGGCCCACAAAGTGTTCAACTTCACATTCTTGTCATTAAAGGCCTGTGACAAAGATGCATCTATTGTAGCGACATCGTCTCTGGCTTACACATCTACCGGGTCTCCACTTGACTTTGTATTGTCTAGGAGCAAGTCCACCCACACCTCCACTTCCACAAACTGCTGGGAGTTGCCTCACTCTGACTCACAGTCAGAATTCTCCTCCTGCTTTACGATGTGAAGGTCCCATTTTGGAGTTGAATCTTCATCTTCACATTTCACCTTCACCTCTTCATATTTCACCTTGATACCTTTAAAAGTGTCCAAGCTGGGATTTTCGTCCGGTTCTTGTTTCATGAGGGATGGGCTCATTGCGGCACTTTGAATTTCACAAGCTGATTTCAGACTCCGACTCGGCTCCTTGTGATGCTTTTGTGTTCTCTGGTGTCTTAGAAGATTTGATGAATCTGCAAACGGCTTCCCGCACAGAGTACACTTGAAGGGTTTCTCTCCTGTGTGTGTTCTCTGGTGTTTTACAAGATCAGATGACTGTGCAAATGCCTTCACGCACACACTGCACTTGAAGGGTTTCTCTCCCGTGTGTGTTCTCTGGTGTTTTACAAGAGCAGATGACTGTGCAAATGCCTTCACGCAGACACTGCACTTGAAGGGTTTCTCTCCCGTGTGTGTTCTCTGGTGTACTTGAAGATGTGGTGACTGTGCAAACGCCATCCCGCACACAGTGCACTTGAAGGGTTTCTCTCCCGTGTGTGTTCTCTGGTGTGTTATAAGATGACATGAATCTGACAACGCCTTGCCGCACAGAGTACACTTGAAGGGTTTCTCTCCCGTGTGTGTTCTCTGGTGTTTTTTAAGAGCAGATGACCATGAAAATGCCTTCCCACAAACACTGCACTTGAAGGGTTTCTCTCCCGTGTGTGTTCTCTGGTGTATTACAAGATGACATGAATCTGAAAACGCCTTGCCGCACAGAGTACACTTGAAGGGGTTTTTTCCTGTGTGTGTTCTCTGGTGTTTTTTAAGAGCAGATGACCATGAAAATTCCTTCCCACAAACACTGCACTTGAAGGGTTTCTCTCCCGTGTGTGTTCTCTGGTGTGTTTTAAGAGCAAATGAACCTGAAAATGTCTTCCCACAAACACTGCACTTGAAGGGGTTCTCTCCCGTGTGTTTTCTCTGGTGTGTTTTAAGAGCAGATGACCATGAAAATGCCTTCCCACAAACACTGCACTTGAAGGGTTTCTCTCCTGTGTGTGTTCTCTGGTGTACTTTAAGATTTGAAGAATGTGCAAACGCCTTCCCGCACAGAGTGCACCTGAAGGGTTTCTCTCCCGTGTGTGTTCTCTGGTGTGTTACAAGATTATATGAATCTGAAAACGCCTTCCCGCACAGAGTACACTTGAATGGTTTCTCTCCTGTGTGTGAGTTCTCTGGTGCCGTGTTAAATTTCCAGTCCGGTCCGTGCTGTATGCACGCTGGTCGCATTGTTGACTTGTCGTACCGAGCTGTGCTGACTGCCTTTGCTCCATCAGACCAATTCTGCAGAGGAAGCGTCAGCTGCAGACAGAAAAAAATAATATCCACACCATCTACACGTCAGGCACAGAGGAATGCATACGTGACTTACACGTCTATACTTATTCATATATTCATGATGTAGTGAAAAAATTTCCCAAATTCATCAGATTTGATGAACGTGCAAATGCCTTCCCGCACAGAGTGCACCTGAAGGGTTTCTCTCCACGGGCTGTTAGGGCACACAATGAGAGGGAAAATGTCATTAATATGCCTGGAAGCCTTCATATCTTCCAAGATGAATGTTAACCCAAAACTCTAAGCACACAATTTCGGCTGTCTGACTACAAAATGAATATTTATGAAAGCTAAATTCAGCTGACATAGCAAAGGGTGTTGAAAACAATACTATTTGTGTTATGCAGAAATGCATAAATTGATGTTTAATCGCAACTCAGGTGTGAATCCAGGCTCAGATGTCCTTGAATGCTGGGATGAACAGTTCCGACTTCAGCTGAATGTGTGTGCTGTGTTCACCTCCAGTTTCCATTCTTATAAAAGTTCCAGAGGAAAACAAAAATAAACTATTGTTTTGATATAACCTCCGTGTTCAACAGAGTCAATAGACTTTACTTCAAACACAAACTTGACACTGTCACACACTGCCATGGGTAAACAGGTGGTGGTGTGACCAGAACCATGCCTGGCGACCTTCATCTGCTCAGCATTAATTCTTACTCACTCCACCAAGTAATGAATCGAGGATCAATCAACATAGCCGAGGCTATCCGTGTCTCTGTCTCTCTCTCCCCGTGGTGAAGGTGTTCCCCTCCACACATTCAGAGTCAACAGCGGCACGCGCTTAGCGTCTTTGACCGATAGACATTGACGCACGTATTGTTGGATCTTTCAGTAAAGTCACGTAGATAGAAAATAAAAATAACAGATTAAATTTAATAAGATAAAGACCACTTTTGTTGCGATTAAAACGTCGTGGGTTTATTGCTTTATTTTAAAAATTTTATTTTTCATTTTTTTATTATTTTATTTTCTATCTACGTGACTTTACCGAAAGAACCAAGAATATTAATTCCTGCAGTCACCAAAGTTTTAAGTCAAAACATTCACACACGTTGACAAAGCCTCACCTTGTGTTGTTGTGGGCAGGTCGCTTCTGATAACAAGAGCGGTATAGCAGCTCAAGCGGGCTTGGCCTGCTAACAAAAGAAAATAAAAACTGCGTGAATATTTACAATAAAACAAAGTTACAAAGTGGCGAGCCGGGTGAAGACAAATTAAACTTAAGCGAGATAATTAAAGTGAATGCAATCAGGCGAGGGCAGGAGGCAAGGCCCCGCGTGGCTAGGCCCCGCGCTGTAAAGTTCCAACCTGGACATCGATTCCCATGCTCGCTGCTACTCAACTGACATCCCTACGAGAGAGAGGCTCTACCTTGGTAAACAACAACAACCACCACCACAACGACCACCACCACAACGATGAGAATTTCTCACCTCGGATTTCAGTGCAAGCGCGCACACGGCAGCTTCCTGTTGCCTCGCAACTGCAGGAACTAGTATGACGTCACTTCCCTCCCAAGAGCGGCTGTTACTGTATAAATTATGTTAATGAGGCCGGCCCATATGTCGAGAGATGGGGGCGTGGGCGCTGAACCTGTCGCAATAAACTCGCGACGGCTTTAACGGACACATTATGTTAATGAGCCACCAGTCACTGGGCGCAGCTGTGCCCAAATAAGGATTGCCACTGGAACGATATCGGCAGTGACCTGAGCGGAGGTGACGTCACGCTCAAGTGCGCGGTGGACGGGGGAGGGCTGAATAACCTGGTGACATGACGTCACTAACGAGGTACACCTCACCCTGGCGTTTCACACCGATGAGGTAATGCAGAGTGGTGACGTCACAGAGTTGGAGTTTAAGTTGATTTAGATTGGGTGTGTGAGCTCAACAACAACGTGGACATTATTGTGTATACACTGTGTGTGTGTACACTGTGTGTGTGTACACTATGTGTATACACTGTGTCACTGTGTCGCTGTGTCACTGTGTGTGTACACTGTGTGTATATACTGTGTGTGTACTCTGTGTGTGTACACTGTGTATATACTATATGTACACTGTGTGTACACTGTGTGTACTATTTGTGTACACTGTGTATACACTGTGTGTTCAATGTGTGTGTACATTGTGTGTACACTGTGTATATACACTGTGTGTACACTGTGTGTATACACTGTGTATACTGTGTGTGTACACTGTTTGTGTACACTGTGTGTACATGTGTGTGTGTACTGTGTGTGTACACTGTGTGTGTACACTGTGTACAGTGTGTACACTGTGTACACTGTTTGTACAGTGTGTGTGTACACTGTGTGTACATTGTGGGTGTACACTGTGTGTACACTGTGTGTGTGTACATTGTGTGTGTACACTGTATGTACACTGTGTGTGTGTACACTGTTTGTGTCCGCATTGAACCGAACCCCCGGCAAGGCCATCTGCTTAATGACGAGAGAAAATTCACGCGAAATGTCCTTTTCAATGAAGTCTTCCAGATGTAAATTGATACAAGCTTTTAATGAAGAAATAAAATCATCTAATGCAAAACACAACACAATTCAAAGATGTTTCATTTTAAAACTTCAAAACGGAGCATGGAGTACTTGCGTGAATGCGTCCTTCGTGTGCAAATGTTGTGACTTTCCTGGCCTGAAGGCCGTAAATGTGTTGGACCCTTATTGGTGCACAGCGTCTCAACAACAGCAGTGGGGTTTGCTTCAACAGATAGGTAACGAACATCCAGACGTGAATCAGCAAGGAGCATTTCTAGTCCCAGTTAGACAAAATCTACGTCAACACGTAAGACAAAACTACAATTCGTGTTGTAGAGAATGTACCTCCTCCTATACGTGTAACTTTCAAGTGGTATGCCTTGTAACTGGTGAATGATCCGAGCGTGCTCCCTATTTCAAAGATAATGAGTTGCTCCAGAGGCAGACGCTTCGTGAAACACGAAAGTACCCTTTGACCTGTATCACAAGAACAACGGGTCTCACCTGAGTCCTCTGTACAGGTTACTTCCAAACACACACACACTTTGTCCTAACATCACTTATTCAATGTGTGACCCTCAGATAAAATGTTAAATGCACAATCAGACAAGTATTCATTATAAATCATTGACGGGCATATTAGCAACATTGAATTACTGCAGCGAAATTGACTGCATCACGTTACATCGTATTAACAAGAAGTTATTTTACAAATACGCACTGTCTTCTTAACCGTGTATGTACAACGTACTATTGTTGCGTCATTCAAAACGAGTAGGCCGTTGCATGCTGGCGTCTGGGTCAAAATGTATCAAATTCTAAACATTACGCTACAAATAATAGATCACGGCGTTTCGATGGCAACACAAGCAATCGTCATCAGGTGGGACAAGCACAGCAGCAATAAGAGGAAACTGCTGGAGTAGGCGCCTACTACTTCAGCAGTTTCTCTTGCTGTGGTTGTCCCACCTGATGACGATTGCTCGTGTTGTGATCTAAACGCCGTCATCTGTTATGTTTCTACCCACGTGGTGACTTTACCGAAATAACTCAAGAGTGTGGATTCCTGCAGTCAGGAAAGCTATGAATCAAGATTACCTACAAACTACACAACTGAAATTACGCATCAATCATCGCCCCCTGACAGGCTCTTGTCCACATGCAGGCTGGTGTAGGACCACCACCTTGTGCCACACAGGTGCAGCTGCTACTTGGGGATGCTCTTCGAGTGCTTCAGACGAGATACAAAACTCCGAGTTGCTGAGGCGGTTAAGCAAGCACCGTGTAACTGCAATTATTATAACATAGTGAATGCTTGGGGGCTTATTGTCTCTCGCTCCAGGTGAGAGATCTACCCAACCCACGGGCCCACAAAGACTGGCCGCTCTTACTCTGCAGGTTGAACCTAGGAACTGAGTGTCCAACTTCACGTTCTTGTCATTAAAGGCCTGTGACAAAGGTGCATCTATTGTAGCGACATCGTCTCTGGCTTACACATCTACCGGGTCTCCACTTGACTTTGTATTGTCTAGGAAGTCCACCCACACCTCCACTTCCACAAACTGCTGGGAGTTGCCTCGCTCTGCCTCAGTCAGAATTCTCCTCCTGCTTTACGATGTGAAGGTCCCATTTTGGAGTTGAATCTTCATCTTCACATTTTACCTTCACTTCTTCGCTCATCACTTCTTCCCTCTTCACCATCACTTCTTCACATTTCACCTTCACCTCTTCATATTTCACCTCGATACCTTTAAAAGTGTCCAAGCTGGGATATTCGTCCGGTTCGTGATTCACGAGGGATGGGTTCATTGCGGCACTTTGACTTTCACAAGCTGATTTCAGACTCCACTCCTTGTGGATCTTCTGATGCTTCTGTGTTCTCTGGTGTACTTGAAGATTTGATGAACGTGCAAATGCCTTCCCACACACACTGCACTTGAAGGATTTCTCTTCTGTATGTGTTCTCTGGTGTTTTAAAAGCAGATGAATCTGAAACTGTCTTCCCACACACACTGCACTTGAAGGGTTTCTCTTCTGTGTGTGTTCTCTGGTGTTTTTTAAGAGCAGATGACCGTGAAAATGCCTTCCCACAAACACTGCACTTGAAGGGTTTCTCTCCCGTGTGTGTTCTCTGGTGTAATACGAGATTATATGACTGTGTAAACGCCATCCCGCACATCGTGCACCTGAAGGGTTTCTCTCCCGTGTGTGTTCTCTGGTGTTTTACAAGATCAGATGACTGTGCAAATGCCTTCACGCACACACTGCACTTGAAGGGTTTCTCTCCTGTGTGTGTTCTCTGGTGTTTTTTAAGAGCAAATGACCGTGTAACCGCCATCCCGCACACACTGCACTTGAAGGGTTTCTCTCCCGTGTGTATTCTCTGGTGTTTTCTAAGAGTAGATAAATCTGAAAATGCCTTCCCACAAACACTGCACTTGAAGGGTTTCTCTCCCGTGTGTGTTCTCTGGTGGTTCTTAAAAACTGATGGCCATGCAAATGCCTTGTTACACACAGTACATTTGAAGGGTTTCTCTCCTGTGCGAGTTCTCTGGTGCCGTGTCAAATTTCCAGTCCGGTCCGTGCTGTATGCACGCTGGTCGCATTGTTGACTTGTCGTACCGAGCTGCGCTGAGTGCCTTTGCTCCATCAGACCAATTCTGCAGAAGAAGCGTCAGCTGCAGACAGAAAAAAAGAATATCCACACCATCTACACGTCAGGCACAGAGGAATGCACACGTGACTTACACGTCTATACTTATTAATATATTCATGATGTAGTGAAAAAGTTTCCCAAATTCATCAGATTTGATGAATCTGCAAACGCCTTCACGCACAGAGTGCACCTGAAGGGTTTCTCTCCACGGGCTGCTATGGCACACAATGAGAGGGAAAATGTCATTAATATGCCTGGAAGCCCTCATATCTTCCAGATGAATGTTAACTCAAAACTCTAAGCACACAATTTCGGCTGTCTGACTACAAAAGGAATATTTATGAAAGCTAAATTCAGCTGACATAGCAAAGGGTGTTGAAAACAATACTATTTGTGTTATGCAGAAATGCATAAATTAACGTTCAATCGCAACTTAGAGGTGTGAATCCAGGCTCGGATGTCCTTGAATGCTGGGATGAACAGTTCTGACTTCAGCTGCATGTGTGTGGTGTGTTCACCTCCTGTTTCCATTCTTATAAAGAGTTCCAGATGAAAACAAAAATAAACAATTTTTTTGATACAACCTCCGTGTTCAACAGAGTTAATAGACGTTACTGCAAACACAAACTTGACACTGTCACACACTGCCATGAGTAAACAGGTGGTGGTGTGACCAGAACAATGCCTGGCCACCTTCATCTGCTCAGCATTAATTCTTCCTCACTCCACCAAGTAATGAATCGAGGATCAATCAACATAGCCGAGGCTATCCGTGTCTCTGTCTCTCTCCCCGTGGTGAAGGTGTTCCCCTCCACACATTCAGAGTCAACAGCAGCACGAGCTTAGCGTCTTTGACCGATAGATACATTGACGCACGTATTGTTGGTTCTTTCAGAAAAGTCACATAGATAGAAAATAAAAATAACAGATTAAATTTAATAAGATAAAGACCACTTGTGTTGCGATCGAAACGTCGTGGGTTTTTTGCTTTATTTAAAAAATATATTTTTCATTTAATTTGATTGCTATTTTTATTTTATTTCATATCTACGTGACTTTACCGAAATAACCAAGAAAATTCATTCCTGCAGTCACCAAAGTTTAAAGTCAAAACATTCACACACGTTGACAAAGCCTCATCTTGTGTTGTTGTGGGCAGGTCGCTTCTGATAACAAGAGCGGTATAGCAGCTCAAGCGGGCTTGGCCTGGTGAAAACAAAAGAAAATAAAAACTGCGTGAATATTGACAATAAAACAAAGTTACAAAGTGGCGAGCCGAGTGAAGACAAATTAAACTTAAGCGAGATAATTAAAGTGAATGCAATCAGGCGAGGGCAGGAGGCAAGGCCCCGCGTGGCTAGGCCCTGCGTTGTAAAGTTCCAACCTGGACATCGATTCCCATGCTCGCTGCTACTCAACTGACATCCCTACGAGAGAGAGCGAGGCTCTACCTTGGTAAACAACAACAACCACCACCACGATGAGAATTTCTCACCTCGGATTTCAGTGCAAGCGCGGATTGGCAGCCTCCTGCTACCTCGCGACGTCACGCGGGAAAGCAGGTAACATGACGTCACTTCCAGGGTAAGAGACACGCCCCTCCCATAATAAGCGGCTCTGTAACTGAATAAATTATACTCTTTGGTTCTAATGGGTAAAGTCACGTAGGTAAAAAATAAAATAACAAAAATCACGACGTTTCGGCCACAACACAAGCGGCCTTCATCAGGTGAAGGGACGAGACTGTCTGGAGGACAGCGCACAGTACACGCACAGTACACACACACGGTACACACACACACACACGGTACACACACACAGTACACACACGTACGCACGGCACGCCCACACTCCTTCAGTCACGTGACTAAGGTTGACGCGCCGCCCCGTCTCCCGAGGTGACCTCTTGGCTCTCTCGTCTCTCCTCGACACGTAGATTTATTTCTTACTCTTACCTAGAAGCGTCATTGTATGTCTGTCTGTGTCTGTGGACGCAACTTGAAAGGAATTGTACTCACACCCTGTGGGGTTTACGTTTCAAATAAAGTGCCCAGATACCACGCGATAAGCCCCGTGGTGAGCCAGTGCTATTCCTATTTCCAATCCGTCAACGTGAAAGTAGTTAAATTAACAATTTATTACTAATCTCCATATATACCAAAGGCAAAGTTGTGAATGTGTGCGTCTGTTCAAAATGTTTAGTGTACTTCTCGACACGCACCAAACTGGAAATTTGCCATGTGGGTAATTTCCAGACTGTACACCGTGCAAACATAAAAATAGACTTTTGTATATTTTTTGGGGGGGGCGCGCAATAATGGATAAGCATGAAAACACCACGATACATAGGACTTACTTTGATTAGAGTCTTGGAATTGATTGTGTACATGTTGAAATTGTTAAATGAGCATTTTGAGCACACTATTTTAATAAATGTTCATGATTCTGAGAATATAAGTGTAATTCTGAGTATCATAATGACCACATTGGAATTGTCATCATGAATGGGGGGTACAATCATTTTTATAATAGGAATGCGGTTTTGAGCATGACTATTCATATTTCGGACTCATTTATGACAATAGATTCACGATTAAATTGCGATTTTGTTTTGCTCATCAATCAGGACACTGTTAATGATGCGCATGCCCATAAATTGTTTAAATTACTAGAACTGCAAGTTGTGTATACTCTCCAACCCCATTCCTCTACCTACCCATTCCCTTGACGAGCTCCGTGCCCACTTAAACCCATGACGATGGCGGTGACGATTCCACCTCTCGCTGTAACAATCAAAGCACCTCCAACTTCTGAATGCAAAGGTGCTGGTTGGTGCAACGCCAAAAAACATCGTCAACGCCGCTCCCAAGCCCGCCCTACGTCAGTTACATCGCTAGAATCAACAAAATAAAAAGTTCCACAGAGGAAACTAAAATGACATTACGCAATCCCCAAAGTGGCACGCGGTAGGCTACACGACTCGGAGAACAGCGTCAGACTTCAAGACTTGCATCGCCATCATCATCATTCTTCCTCTCCACAAGTCATCGCACGTCAATATTCAACAAGCTGCACACACGTGCAAGTAACCTCTAGACCCGCCACCTGCACAGTTAACGCGATCAGACCCGGGGGTCAAATTAAAATTGTGTCGTCTTTGGTGACGTATTACAATCGGTGTAATTTTAATGATGTACGTACAGCAACGGCTGTACGTACATCATTAACTGCATGCAACTGCTGTACGTACATCGAATTATATCATTGACAACGGGGTCCTTTTTGCGATATCTGCGTGCGGTCTTTTAATTATATATATACGTAGTCAGTTCATTAGTATGGGGTTCCTCTATAAGGAATTGTAATTGTAAAATGTATTACTTAATAATACGATTCCAGGCCACACTTAGCTTGTAGCAGTCAGAGCAGTTAAAATGACTGTACATGTGTAGGTATGAAATAAAATAAATTTAATTTAAATAAAATTAATTTTATTTATTAAAGCATTTCATTTAATTTAACGTAGGTATAAAATGAATGCAATTTAAATAAAATAAATTTAATTAATTTAAAATTTTTAAATAAAATAAATTTAATTTATTAAAAATGTAATTTAACGTAGGTATAAAATAAAATTAATTTAAATAAAGTAATGTAATATATTTTAAAAATTAAATTAAACGTAGGTATTAAATAAAATAAATGTAAAAAAAATATGATAATTTATCAAAAATTTCAATTTAATTTAACGTAGGTATGAAATAAAATAAATACAATTTAATTGATTACAATTTAAATAAAATTTAACGTAGGTATAAAATAAATTTAAATTAAATTATAAAACTCATTCATTTATAAAAAAAAATTACGTAGGTATAAAATACATTTTAATTAAATTAATTAAAATTTTAAATGAAATTTAACGTAGATATAAAATAAAATGTAATTAAATTAAATAATAAATACATTTTATTTTCTACCTCCGTGACTTTACCGAAAGCAAAGAGTGTGGACCCACGTGACATCAAGGCTGTCCTAGTCTAGGCAAGGGCTCAGGGTGTACCGGGCCTTTCACAACAACAGTCGCAGCAGCAGCAACAACGGTTCTCTTGAGAAAATGTTTTAAAAAAGAAAGTCAACGTAGCTTACCTTGACACTCGCGAACTTTAATGATTAAAATAATTAAAACAAAACTAAACACTCACACGCACATGGGCGCGCGGGGTTCAGCTTGCAGGGCATTATAAATGGTAGCGTCCTCCCGCGATCTGATTGGTCGCCGCGTGCCAAAGTGGGGAGGGGGGGGAAGGCCAGCGATCCGATTGGTCGAGAGGCAAACCTGGGAGCGTCTCCGGCGATGGTGCGCAGCGATTGGTCAACGGTTGTCCTATGCTAATTTTGGTATGCTAATTAGTTTTAATCTGTATGCTAATGTAGTTTATTTATCCATACTCATTAAGTTTAATGTTTATCCTAAATTAGTTACAAATTTATGCTCGTTTAGTTAACATTCTATGATAGTATCGTTATATTTTTTATGCTATAACAGCAGTGCATACTGGCTGTGGTGGTACCTGCTATGATTACAGCAGGCATACCGACTAGTGGTACCTGCTATAATTACATCAGGGCATACTGTGGTGGTACCTGCTATGATTACAGCAGGCATACTGCTTAAATGCTTTATCACGTGTCGTGAATGTGATAGTTTCATCCCAGAAATGGTGTCCTTGACCGGCCCAGAGCAGACATTTCACTTTGCCTTAGAACCTGAGGTGGCACAGCATTAGCAATTCCAAGTTCTTTATGTGACCAATAGCAACGAATAATGTGGCAAACATTTGAAATGAGTGGGTTATGACGTACTGTACTTCACTCTTATCGACCATTAACGTGAGTCTGTGTTACTGGCGTTGTGCTGCCTCGGCTGGTACCAACTTCTTCTTTGACCACGTGGACCATGCGGATGAATGGTCTACGCGGGTCGAGTGACCGATGGAGAAGACCTATGGGGGCACGCGGCGGGAGACTCTCAGGCGAAATCGTGGAAGTCGCGTGACAGAGGCCACGCGTGGAGGATAGATGCATGCTGGTGAGACGTCGTCTTCAGTTTAATTTAAGTTTCATGTGTCAGGTGCAGAGCCCTGTGAGCCGTGCGGCTCTTGACTCGGGTGCAACCGCAACAAAAGAAAAACGTGAACATATTCATGTTGTGGGTCACTGTTGACGATGTGGGTCCCTACTGACGAGGTGAGTGTCAATATTCATGTTGTGGGTCACTGTTGATGATATGGGTCCCGATTGATGATATGGGTCCGGATTAAAGAGATGAGCGTCGCTTTTGATGTGGGTCTCTATTGACGAGGCGAGCATCCCTGTTGACAATGTGGGTCCCTGATGACGATGTGGGTCCGTGTTAACGATGTTACCACTGAATTGGTCCTCGTCTAATAGCCTATATGTTCTACCATATGTAAAACCATACGACAATAAATGTTACAATACATAGCATGTATAGGAATTAAAATTCATGTCAACCACCACTCACCCTCCCCTCGACTCACTCCCACGCTCAGCCCTCCACTAGGGTACCCCCCCCCCCGCCCATACCGGTGGCAGAGGGCCTTGTTGGACCCAAGACATCTCTCCTTCTTTCCACAGAGCTACAAGACAATCAGAGTCTAGTCGTCCTACACATCATCAGCAAGACGGATGAGGTGAGCTACGTCTGGCTGTGTGTGGCGCCGAGCGTGAAGATTTTCTTCTCTTCTGCAGCGTGCGTCCACGTCAACTTTCACCATCAAGCGCGCCCAGACTCCTCCACGGCTCCGCTGCCTCTCCTGCCCTCGTGCTCCTGCTTCCGCTCCGTCCGATCGCCCCCCTCTCCTCCTGCCCCTTGCCGTCTCTCTTCACACGCGCACTCCGACCTCCCTCGCCTTCCATGTCAGGAGGTACGCCCGAGATCACTCGTCCTGCCTGCACCAGCGACTCACGCATCGTCTGACCGCGTCTCCGTTCATGCAGGTAAGGGCACCATCATGGCGTAGCGGTTAGCGGCGCTGCGCCATTCTCGCTCACGTCCAATACCAGCGACAATTAGGGGCCGTCCGTGAATGACGTCACGCACCTAGAGGGGGGGGGGGGGCGGGGTCAGACGTTTGTGACGATGTGTGACAAGGGGGGGGGGGGTTTGAGAAAAGTGACGTCACATCAAATTGCGCAACTTTAAATAAATATAAACGCGTTCTACTTAAATAAACTTTGTAATGTTTTCTACCTACATCAGAGTGCAGCGCCACATTTACAACGCACTACAATGACAACAATAGTTTAAAGCGATTTGAAGCATGTTTTATTTTTGGGGGGGGAGGGGGGCAGAACTTTGTGACGTCATAATTGAGGGGGAGGGGTCTGACTTTGTGTGACGTCGTGTGACGATGGGGGGGGTCAAAAATCCTCTAAAATCACGTGACGTCATTTAAGGTCGGCCCCTTACCTGAAGCAGTCCTGAGCGTCACTTAGGTGGACTCAGCCATAATTAAGGTGGTGAGGTGGGTGGGGGTGCTAACATCAGAATTTGAGAGACGAGCGGCCAGCCGTGGTTCTGTCCACACCAGCCCCTGGTGTTGTTCCATCGCGACCCTCACCGGTGCTCGCTAACAGCACACGCCCAGTGGGAGTCGATGAGTCCGTGGGTTTCTGTGCGAGTCCGTGGGTCCATTGTGCGTCTGTGGATGCGTCAGTCTACATTGGGGAGCCTTTGTCTTTGCAGTTTGGGGACTTGTGCAGCACTAGTGTGTAGTAGTGTATAGTGTAGTGTATAGTGTAGTAGTGTACTGTGTAGTAGTGTAGTGTATAGTAGTGTAGTGTATAGTGTGTAGTGTATAGTAGTGTATAGTGTAGTGTATAATAGTGTATTGCATAGTAGTGTATAGTGTAGTGTATAGTGTAGTGTATAGTAGTGTATAGTGGTGTATAGTGTAGTGTATAGTAGTGTAGTGTATAGTAGTGTATAATAGTGTAGTGTATAGTAGTGTATAGTGTAGTATATAGTGTAGTGTATAGTGTAGTGTATAGTAGTGTATAGTAGTGTATAGTGTAGTGTATAGTAGCGTAGTGTATAGTGTAGTGTATAAAAGTGTATAGTGTAGTGTATAGTAGTGTAGTGTATAGTAGTGTATAGTGTAGTGTATAGTGTAGTGTATAATAGTGTATAGTGCAGTGTATAGTTTAGTATAGTGTAGTGTATAGTGTAGTCTATAGTAGTGTATAGTGTAGTGTATAGTGTAGTGTATAGTTTACTATACTAGTTATCACGTGACTAGTGTAGCTAGCCAGGTGGTGACCACACTCGTGCGTGCATCTCCACCCGTCCGTGTTTGCAAGTAAGCGCTCGTGTGTGTATGTGCACCCGCGTGTTTGTTCGTGTCTGTATGTATGCACACTGTTGCACATGGTTCGCTCGTGTGGGTTCGTAGTGGAACGCACTGCTCATGAAAACGTTGCCTCGTTACGCGGTAAATGATGCGGCACGACAGGAGGGAACTGCAGGGATGAGGCTCTCCAGTCTTGGTGCTGTGAATGAAAACAGCGCCAGGGTGGAGCGTCCCATCCCTACAGCTCGTAGCTGTGACGGAGCGAGAGTGATCAGCGGACAGCCACCATGGTTGCCAGGTAAGGGGAGACTTCACCCGGAACTCTCCTCCACACGTGTTCCCCTTGAACATTGTCGCAATAAACGTACGATCAGGAATATTTAAAATATCCGACCTTTGTTGTTCCGCAAGAATATTAACGCTCAAACTCGTATCGAACTCTTCATGAATTCACTTGGTCAAACAGTTCAGGTACTCGGCAAACCATTTCACCACCCGGTATGCAACAGTTAAACAATCTACTCCAAATCAACACCGAAATGTCAAATTATCATCCACCATTGACTTCCACATCGATGGAAGCCATTTGCCATGACGTCCAAGCCATTAAACACCGGAACAACGAACGTGCCATTCAAGTACATCTTGAAACCCATTATCTGAAGTAGTTTGTATTAAACAATACCTAAATAATAGAAACACGTTTACAATATTGAGCGAAGTTAAAGTCACGGACTTTTTCCAACTTTAGCTCAACAGGACCACAAAAGCTCAGATATGTGGTTCATAATAAATGAATAAATCTGATTGAAATCATCAACTGGCCAAACACTTTCTGATTTCAACATCACCTTATAAAAGAAAAACATTTTAAATATAAGCGCGCAACTTTATTTATCTGTGATGAGCGCTGCACTTTCCGTTGTTTTCATGCAGGGGGCGCTGCAAACCTACGCACCCCCTGCATGGACGACGGAGGCGCAGGGACAGACGTTCGATTACGTTGGAATCGATCTGCAGACGGCGGTCTTCTCGCACGGCCAGCTCCGTGTCGCCTTATCTCGATCCCGCAATCCCAAACAGGTGAAAGTCCGCATCGAACCGAACCCCCGGCAAGGCCATCTACTTAATGACGAGAGAAAATTCACATGAAATGTCCTTTTCAATGAAGTCTTCCACAAGCTTTTAATGAAGAAATAAAATCATCTAATTCAAAACAACACAATTCAAAGATGCTTCATTTCAAAACTTCAAAACGGAGCATGGGGTATTTGCGTGAATGCGTCCTTTGTGTGCAAATGTTGTGAATTTCCTGGCCTGAAGGCCGTCAATGTCTTGGACCCTTATTGGTGCACAGCGTCTCAACAACAGCAGTGGGGTTTGCTTCAACCGATGGTTACGAACATCCAGACGTGAATCAGCAAGGAGCATTTCTAGTCCTAGCTAGACAAAATCTACGTCACCACGTAAGACAAAACTACAATTCGTGTTGTAGAGAATGTACCTCCTCCTATACGTGTAACTTTCAAGTGGTATGCATTGTAACTCATGAATGATCCGAGTGTGCTACCTATTTCAAAGACAATGAGTTGCTCGAGATGCTTCGTGGATCACAAAAACACCGTTTGACCTGTATCACAAGAACAACGGGTCTCACCTGAGTTCTCTGTACAGGTTACTTCCAAACAGACACACACACTTTGTCCTAACATCACTTATTCAATATTTGACCCTTATCGATCAAATGTTACAAGTATGCACAAAACCAGACAAGTATTCATTCTAAATTATTGACAGGCATATTGACAAAATTGGATTACTGCAATGAAATATACTGCATCACGTTACATCATATTAACAAGAAGCTTTTAAAAAAAAGTTGCAGTCTGCTTCACAGTGAATGTAAAACATACTATTGTGTCATTCAAAATGAGTAGGCCATTGCATGCTGGCGTCTGAGTGAAAATGTAGCAAATTCTAAACATTACCTACAAACTACACAACTGAGATGACACATCAATCATCGCCCCCTACTGATAGGCTCTTGTCCACATGCAGGCCGGTGCAGGGCCACCACCTTGTGCCACACAGGGGCAGCTGCTACTTGGGGATGCTCTTTGAGTGTTTCAGACGAGGTACGACACAAAACTCCGAGTTGCTGAGGCGATTAAGCAAGCACCGTGTAAAATAAATTATTATGATAACATAGTGAATGCTTGGGAGCTTATTGGCTCTTGCTCCTGGTTAGAGATCTACCCAACCCACGGGCCCACAAAGTGTTCAACTTCACATTCTTGTCATTAAAGGCCTGTGACAAAGGTGTATCTATTGTAGCAACATCGTCTCTGGCTTACACATCTACCAGGTCTCCACTTGACTTTGTATTGTCTAGGAGCAAGTCCACCCACACCTCCACTTCCACAAACTGCTGGGAGTTGCCTCACTCTGCCTCACAGTCAGAATTCTCCTCCTGCTTCACGATGTGAAGGTCCCATTTTGGAGTTGGATCTTCATCTTCACATTTTACCTTCACTTCTTCGCTCATCACTTCTTCACATTTCACCTCGATACCTTTAAAAGTGTCCAAGCTGGGATTTTCGTCCGGTTCTTGTTTCATGAGGGATGGGCTCATTGCGGCACTTTGACTTTCACAAGCTGATTTCAGACTCCGACTCCGCTCCTTGTGGATCTTCCGATGCTTTTGTGTTCTCTGGTGTCTTCGAAGATTTGATGAATCTGCAAACGGCTTCCTGCACAGAGTACACCTGAAGGGTTTCTCTCCCGTGTGTGTTCTCTGGTGTTTTACAAGAGAAGATGACCGTGCAAACGCCTTCACGCACACACTGCACTTGAAGGGTTTCTCTCCCGTGTGTGTTCTCTGGTGTTTTTTAAGAGCAGATGACTGTGAAAATGCCTTCCCACAAACACTGCACTTGAAGGGTTTCTCTCCCGTGTGTGTTCTCTGGTGTAATACGAGATCAGATGACCGTGAAAATGCCTTCACGCACACACTGCACTTGAAGGGTTTCTCTCCCGTGTGTGTTCTCTGGTGTGTTACAAGATTACTTGACTGTGTAAACGCCATCCTGCACATCGTGCACCTGAAGGGTTTCTCTCCCGTGTGTGTTCTCTGGTGTTTTACAAGATCAGATGAATCTGAAAATGCCTTCCCACACACCCTGCACTTGAAGGGTTTCTCTCCCGTGTGTGCTCTCTGGTGTGTTTTAAGAGCAAATGAATCTGAAAATGTCTTCCCACACACACTGCACTTGAAAGGTTTCTCTCCCGTGTGTGTTCTCTGGTGTTTTTTAAGAGCAGATGACTGTGAAAATGCCTTCCCACACACAATGCACTTGAAGGGTTTCTCTCCTGTGTGTGTTCTCTGGTGGGTCTCAAGAACTGATGGCCATGCAAATGCCTTGTCACACACAGTGCACTTGAAGGGTTTCCCTCCTGTGCGAGTTCTCTGGTGCTGTGTCAAATTTCCAGTCCGATCCGTGCTGTATGCACGCTGGTCGCATTGTTGACTTGTCGTACCGAGCTGCTGTGCTGAGTGCCTTTGCTCCATCAGACCAGCGTCAGCTGCAGACAGAAAATAAGAATATCCACATCATCTACACGTCAGTATCGAGGCACAGAGGAATGCATATATACAGTCACATGTGACTTACACGTCTATACTTATTCATATATTCATGATGTAGTGAAAAAGTTTCCCAAATTCATCACAGGGCTGTTATGGCACACAATGAGAGGGCAAATGGTCATAAACATGCCTGGAAGCCCACGTATCTGCAAAATGAATGTTCACCCAAAACTCTGAGTACACAATTTCAGCTGTCTGGCCACAAAAGGAATATTTATGAGAGCTAAATTCAGCTGACATAGCAAAGGGTGTTGAAAACAAAACTATTTGTGTTAGGCAGAAATGCATAAATTAATGTTCAATCGCAACTTAGAGGTGTGAATCCAGGCTCAGATGTCCTTGAATGCTGGGATGAACAGTTCCGACTTCAGCTGAATGTGTGTGCTGTGTTCACCTCCTGTTTCCATTATTATAAAGAGTTCCAGAGGAAAACAAAAGTAAATATTGTTACGCTATAACCTCCGTGTTCAACAGAGTTAATAGACGTTACTGCAAACACAAACTGTACAGTCACTGGGTAAACAGGCGGTGGCGTGTCTAGAATCACGCCTGGCCACCTTCATCTGCTTGGCATGAATGCTTCCTCACTCCACCAAGTAATTAATCGAGTATCAACGAACATATCCGAGGCTAACTGGAGTTTGCGTGTCTCTCTCCGTGGTGAGATGTTAACTACCTCACCTGGTATACAGGAAGTCGTGGGTTCGATCCCGACCCTGACGCCTGCTGTATATTTGGAGTTTGCGCGTCACTCCGTTTAGCGTCTTTGACCGATAGACATTGACACACGTATTCTTGTTGATTTCGGTAAAGTTACGTAGATAGAAAATAACAATAACAGATAATACAATTACATTAAATAAAGACCACTTGTGTTGCGATCAAAACGACGTGAGTTGTTTTGCTTTATTTACATTTATTTTTATTGTTATTTTCATTTAATTTTCTATCTACGTGACTTTACCGAAAGAACCAAGAATATAAATTCCTGCAGTCACCAAAGTTTTAAGTCAAAACATTCACACACGTTGACAAAGCCTCACCTTGTGTTGTTGTGGGCAGGTCGCTTCTGATGACAAGAGCGGTATAGCAGCTCAAGCGGGCTTGGCCTGCTAACAAAAAATGAAAATAAAAACTGCGTGAATATTGACAATAAAACAAAGTTACAAAGTGGCGAGCCGGGTGAAGACAAATTAAACTTAAGCGAGATAATTAAAGTAAACACAATCAGGCGAGGGCAGGAGGCAAGGCCCCGCGTTGCTAGGCCCCGCGTTGTAAAGTTCCAACCTGGACATCGATTCCCATGCTCGCTGCTACTCAACTGACATCCCTACGAGAGAGGCTCTACCTTGGTAAACAACAACAACCACCACAACCACCACCACAACAACCAGAATCGCAATGAGAATTTCTCACCTCGGATTTCAGTGAAGGAAGCGATAGCTTCCAGTTACCTCGTGACGTCACGCGGCAGCAGGTGACATGACGTCACTTCCGGAGTACGAGACACGCTCCTCCCACAATGAGCGGCTCCGTAACTAAATAAATTAGAGAATCTTCTTTGGTTCTTTCGGTAAAGTCACGTAGAATGATAATAAAATAATAAATTGATAAAATAAAATAACACAATAATATTCTCACGACGTTTCGGCCACAACACAAGCGGCCTTCATCAGGTGAAGGGGGCGAGACTGTCTGGTAGGACAGCGCTGGAGTGAAAGAGCCACGTTCAGATACGGCCTTTAAGCTGTGTGAGAGGAACAAAGCGCCTTGACAAAGGAATTAGCATATAATTTAGCATTGAAATTGCTGAATGATTAGCTTGTGACTGGTCACAGAAAGTGCTATGTTAAAAGTTAAAGCATACACACCCGCACAGGCACCCATTGTTAAAGGAATTAGCATAGAATTTAGCATTGAAATAGCTAAGTTAAGGCATACACATCTTGACAATGGAATTAGCATAGAATTTAGCATTGAGATAGCTGAGTGATTAACTTGTACCTGCTGCAGAAATTGAGCTTGTACCTGCTGCAGAAATAGCTACGTTAAAGTCAGAGCATACACATTCACCGAGGCCCTTAGTACAAATCAAACAGGAGAATTTAGCATTGAAATAACTAGGCGAATTCCAGCATTGAAACAACTGAGTGATTAGCTAGTGACTGGTCACAGAAATGACTACACATCTGAGCTATTGGTTCACTGTGTGTGTACACTGTGTGTGTGTACACTATGTGTATACACTGTGTGTCACTTTGTGTCGCTGTGTGTGTCACTGTGTGTGTGTCACTGTGCCTGGCACAAGCGTCGTGGTGACGTCACCGCCACTTAGTGGCGAATGGCGGTTGTTGTTGTGTCACTGTCACTGTGTGTCACTGAGTGTGTACACTGTGTGTGTGTACACACACAGTGTACACACACACAGTTTACACTTTGTGTGACAGTGTGACACAGTGTGTACACTGCGTGTGCACACTGTGTCACTGTGTGCCACTGTGTGTGTGTACACTGTGTACACTGTGTGTATACACTGTGTATGTACCCTGTTTGTGTCCACATTGAACCAAACCCCCGGCAAGGCCATCTACTTAATGACGAGAGAAAATTCACGCGAAATGTCCTTTTCGATGAAGTCTTCCAGATGTAAATTGAAACAAGCTTTTAATGAGGAAATTAAATCATCTAATTCAAAACACAACACAATTCAAAGATGTTTCATTTCAAAACTTCAAAAACGGAGCATGGGGTACTTGCGTGAATGCGTCCTTCGTGTGCAAATGTTGTGACTTTCCTGGCCTGAAGGCCGTCAATGTGTTGGACCCTTATTGGTGCACAGCGTCTCAACAACAGCAGTGGGGTTTGCTTCAACCGATGGTTACGAACATCCAGACGTCAATCAGCAAGGAGCATTTCTTGTCCCAGTTAGACAAAATCTACGTCAACACGTAAGACAAAACTACAATTCGTGTTGTAGAGAATGTACCTCCTCCTATACGTGTAACCTTTAAGTGGTATGCCTTGTAACTGATGAATGATCCGAGCGTGCTACCTATTTCAAAGACAATGAGTTGCTCCAGATGCTTCGTGGAACACAAAAACACCGTTTGACCTGTATCACAAGAACAACGGGTCTCACCTGAGTTCTCTGTACAGGTTACTTTCAAACACACACACACTTTGTCCTAACATCACTTAGTCAATGTTTGACCCTTATAGATCAAATGTTACAAGTATGCACAAAACCAGACAAGTATACATTCTAAATTATTGACAGGCATATTAACAAAATTGGATTACTGCAGTGAAATATACTGCATCACGTTACATCGTATTAACAAGAAGCTTTTAAAAAAGTGGCACAGTCTGCTTCACAGTGTATGTAAACATACTATTGTGTCATTCAAAACGAGTAGGCCATTGCATGCTGGCGTCTGAGTGAAAATGTAGCAAATTTTAAACATTACCTACAAACTACACAACTGAGATGACGCAACAATCATCGCCCCCTACTGACAGGCTCTTTTTTTCGATTTAAAGCTTTCGTGACTGCAAGGATTCATCTTCTTTGGTTCTTTCGGTAAAGTCACGTAGAATCTTAGCAGCGTTCATTGTAGCTCTGTCGTCCCGACAGGTTTGTTCCTTTCACCTGAAGGCCACTTGTGTTGTGGCCGAAACGTCGTGAGAATTTTATTGTTTTATTTCATTATTTTATTCTCATTCTACGTGACTTTACCGAAAGAACCAAAGAAGATGACAGGCTCTTGTCCACATGCAGGCCGGTGCAGGGACACCACCTTGTACCACACAGGGGCAGCTGCTACTTGGGGATGCTCTTCGAGCGTGAGATGAGATACAAAACTTTGAGTTGCTGAGGCGATTAAGCAAGCACCATGTAAAATCAATTATGATAACATAGTGAATGCTTGGGAGCTTATTGGCTCTTGCTCCTGGTTATAGATCTACCCAACCCACGGGCCCACAAAGTGTTCAACTTCACGTTCTTGTCATTAAAGGCCTATTGTAGCGACATCGTCTCTGGCTTACACATCTACCGGGTCTCCACTTGACTTTGTATTGTCTAGGAGCAAGTCCACCCACACCTCCACTTCCACAAACTGCTGGGAGTTGCCTCACTCTGACTCACAGTCAGAATTCTCCTCCTGCTTCACGATGTGAAGGTCCCATTTTGGAGTTGAATCTTCATCTTCACATTTTACCTTCACTTCTTCGCTGATCACTTCTTCACATTTCACCATCACCTCTTCATATTTCACCTTGATACCTTTAAAAGTGTCCAAGCTGGGATTTTCGTCCGGTTCTTGTTTCATGAGGGATGGGCTCATTGCGGCACTTTGACTTTCACAAGCTGATTTCAGACTCCGACTCTGCTCCTTGTGGATCTTCCGATGCTTTTGTGTTCTCTGGTGTCTTCGAAGAGTTGATGAATCTGCAAACGGCTTCCCGCACAGAGTACACTTGAAGGGTTTCTCTCCTGTGTGTGTTCTCTGGTGTTTTACAAGATCAGATGATTGTGCAAACGCCTTCACGCACACACTGCACTTGAAGGGTTTCTCTCCCGTGTGTGTTCTCTGGTGTATTACAAGATTACATGAATCTGAAAATGTCTTCCCACACACACTGCACTTGAAGGGTTTCTCTCACGTGTGTGTTCTCTGGTGTTTTTTAAGAGAAGATGACCATGAAAATGCCTTCCCACAAACACTGCACTGGAAGGGTTTCTCTCCCGTGTGTGTTCTCTGGTGTAATATGAGATGATATGACTGTGTAAACGCCATCCTGCAGATCGTGCACCTGAAGGGTTTCTCTCCCGTGTGTGTTCTCTGGTGTTTTTTAAGAGCAGATGAATCTGAAAATGTCTTCCCACACACACTGCACCTGAAGGGTTTCTCTCCTGTGTGTGTTCTCTGGTGTGATTTAAGAGCAGATGAATGTGCAAATGCCTTCACGCACACACTGCACTTGAAGGGTTTCTCTCCCGTGTGTGTTCTATGGTGTACTATAAGATGTGGTGACTGTGCAAACGCCATCCCGCACAGAGTACACTTGAAGGGTTTCTCTCCCGTGTGTGTTCTCTGGTGTTTTACAAGATTACATGACTGTGTAAACGCCATCCCGCACATCGTGCACCTGAAGGGTTTCTCTCCCGTGTGTGTTCTATGGTGTACTATAAGATGTGGTGACTGTGCAAACGCCATCCCGCACAGAGTACACTTGAAGGGTTTCTCTCCCGTGTGTGTTCTCTGGTGTTTTACAAGATCAGATGACTGTGCAAATGCCTTCATGCACACACTGCACTTGAAGGGTTTCTCTCCCGTGTGTGTTCTCTGGTGTGTTTTAAGAGCAAATGAATCTGAAAATGCCTTCCCACAAACACTGCACTTGAAGGGGTTCTCTTCCGTGTGTGTTCTCTGGTGTTTTTTAAGAGCAGATGACCATAAAAATGCCTTCCCACAAACACTGCACCTGAAGGGTTTCTCTCCCGTGTGTGTTCTCTGGTGTGTTTTAAGAGTACATGAATCTGAAAATGTCTTCCCACACACACTGCACTTGAAGGGGTTCTCTTCCGTGTGTGTTCTCTGGTGTTTTTTAAGAGCAGATGACCATAAAAATGCCTTCCCACAAACACTGCACCTGAAGGGTTTCTCTCCCGTGTGTGTTCTCTGGTGGTTCTGAAAAACTGATGGCCATGCAAATGCCTTGTTACACACAGTGCACTTGAAGAGTTTCTCTCCTGTGTGAGTTCTCTGGTGCCGTGTCAAATTTCCAGTCCGGTCCGTGCTGTATGCACGCTGGTCGCATTGTTGACTTGTCGTACCGAGCTGCGCTGAGTGCCTTTGCTCCATCAGACCAATTCTGCAGAGGAAGCGTCAGCTGCAGACAGAAAAAAATAATATCCACACCATCTACACGTCAGGCACAGAGGAATACACACGTGACTTACACGTCTATACTTATTAATATATTCATGATGTAGTGAAAAAGTTTTCCAAATGAATCAGATTTGATGAATCTGCAAATGCCTTCCAGCACAGAGTGCACCTGAAGGGTTTCTCTCCACGGGCTGTTATGGCACACAATGAGAGATAAAATGTCATTAATATGCCTGGAAGCCCTCATATCTTCAAGATGAATGTTAACTCATTAATATGCCTGGAAGCCTTCATATCTTCAAGATGAATGTTAACTCAAAACTCTAAGCACACAATTTCAGCTGTCTGACTACAAAAGGAATATTTATGAAAGCTAAATTCAGCTGACATAGCAAAGGGTGTTGAAAACAATACTATTTGTGTTATGCAGAAATGCATAAATTAACGTTCAATCAGAACTTAGAGGTGTGAATCCAGGCTCAGATGTCCTTGAATGCTGCGGATGAACAGTTCCGACTTCAGCTGAATGTGTGTGCTGTGTTCACCTCCTGTTTCCATTCTTATAAAGAGTTCCTTAGGAAAACAAAAATAAACTAATGTTTTGATATAACCTCCGTGTGCAATAGAGTTAATAGACTTTACTGCAAACACAAACTTGACACTGTCACACACTGCCATGAGTAAACAGGTGGTGGTGTGACCAGAACCATGCCTGGCCACCTTCATCTGCTCAGCATTAATTCTTCCTCACTCCACCAAGTAATGCATCGAGGATCAATCAACATAGCCGAGGCTATCAGTGTCTCTGTCTGTCTCTCCCCGTGGTGAAGGTGTTCCCCTCCACACATTCAGAGTCAACAGCGGCACGCGCTTAGCGTCTTTGACCGATAGACATTGACGCACGTATTGTTGGTTCTTTCAGTAAAGTCACGTAGATAGAAAATAAAAATAACAGATTAAATTCAATAAGATAAAGACCACTTGTGTTGCGATCGAAACGTCGTGGGTTCATTACTTTATTTTAAAAATTGTATTTTCATTTATTTTTATTATTTTATTTTCTATCTACGTGACTTTACCGAAAGAACCAAGAATATTAATTCCTGCAGTCACCAAAGTTTTAAGTCAAAACATTCACACACGTTGACAAAGCCTCACCTTGTGTTGTTGTGGGCAGGTCGCTTCTGATAACAAGAGCGGTATAGCAGCTCAAGCGGGCTTGGCCTGGTGAAAATAAATAAAAACTGCGTGAATATTTACAATAAAACAAAGTTACAAAGTGGCGAGCCGGGTGAAGACAAATTAAACTTAAGCGAGATAATTAAAGTGAACGCAATCAGGCGAGGGCAGGAGGCAAGGCCCTGCGTGGCTAGGCCCCGCGTTGTAAAGTTCCAACCTGGACATCGATTCCCATGCTCGCTGCTACTCAACTGACATCCCTACGAAAGAGAGAGGGGCTCTACCTTGGTAAACAACAACAACAACCACCACCACCACAACCACCACCACAACAACCACGACCACCCACACGATCATAATTTCTCACCTCAGATTTCAGTGCAAGAGCGAAGCGATCGCTTCCTGTTACCTCGTGACGTCACACGACAGCAGCAGGTAACATGACGTCACGTCCGGGGTACAAGACACTCCCCTACCACGAGCGGCTCCGTAACTGAATAAAATTATGTTAATGAGCCCGGGCCATATGTCGAGGGATGGGGGCGTGGGTGCTGAACCCGTCCCAATTAACTCGCGACGGCTTTCACGAACTCATTATGTTAATGAGCCACCAGTCACTGGGCGTAGCTTTGCCCAAATAAGGATTGTACCGGAACAGATATCGGCAGTGACCAAGCAGAGGTGACGTCACTCTCAAGGGCGTGCTGGACGGGGGTGGGGTGAATACCTTGGTGACATGACGTCACTAGCAAGGCTCACGTGACATTGACTTTTCCAAGACAGAGGTTCTTTGTAAGCCATCTGGCTACCATGAGAGATTCGTTCATGAGGCTATCCACATATACAAGCACAGAGACAATTTCAACCGAGAAGATGGATTCTGGTTTAGCAATCATTGGAACGATTGGATAAACCATTTCAGGTCTTAATTGATTATTCACGCTTACAGTGGCTTTCAGACAGCATACATTAATTTTTCGTCTTCCCCCTCCTCTTTTCAGAACATAGATGGACTAGTCCTTCTAAATAAACTGCCAAATCGCTGCGCGTGGTGCTAATGTTTAAAAATACATAAATACACCGTTTAAAAATAAATAAATTTATGCAAACCGACACACCTGATGACGACCGTTTGTGTTATGGTCAAAACGTCGTGAGAATTTTTATTGTTTCATATATATTTTATTATTTTATTGGTTCCCTTCAACGTGACTTTACCGAAAGAGCTAAGAATACGGAATATCATTTGGGTCATTTTTTTTGGAACTCAGATGAGATTTCTGATATTACCGCGTTTTATAAATATTTACGTAACCAATAACTTTTTTAAAAAAAATTAATCAGACCGCGCTAATACCAACGCGAGTGTTTATTGTTGATGGTGAGTTTTGTAAATCCGTCGTACGGTTAAAAAGAATAAAGTTTTCCCGTAAAAAAAATAAAAATCTCTCCGCCTTGGAGCCAATCAGGTTTCAGTTTCTCCCCTCCCACGTGACGCGGAGTTTTCTGGCTCCTCCCCCTCCTCGCTCGCCGCCATTTTGAGAGTCGTGAGGGAGGTGAAACCTGCGGCCTTGACAACGACGAAGATTCACCAGGGTCAGTGACAACCTCACACTCACACTGTGACAACTTCACACTCACACACTGTGACAACCTCACACTCACACACACTGTGACAACCTCACACTCACACACACTGTGACAACCTCACACACACACTGTGACAACCTCACACACACACACTGACAACCTCACACTCACACACACACTGACAACCTCACACTCACACACACACTGACAACCTCACACTCACACACACACTGACAACCTCACACTCACACACACTGACAACCTCACACACACACACTGACAACCTCACACTCTCACACACACTGACAACCTCACACTCACACACACTGACAACCTCACACTTACACACTGACAACCTCACACTCACACACTGACAACCTCACACTCACACACACTGACAACCTCACACACACACACACTGACAACCAACAACAACAACAACAACCGCCATTCGCCACTAAGTGGCGGTGACGTCACCACGACGCTTGTGCCAGGCTATGTGCACCCTGAGGCCACGTGAAGTGTCGAACGCCCGCTGGCAGGAGGTCACGGGGCAGACCCAGGTGCCACGGGTCGACTGACTGAGATGACTGGCTGATGCACCACCTGTGCCCCCTACTGTGCCAACCTGCTGTGCTTTAGCCACCCGGCGCTCCGCTCGCTGTTGTGAGCGTCGCTCTTCCGCCCTCCGTTGTTGTTGGAGGGCGACTGCCTCCAACTGCCCACTAGCATCCTTCACGAGCCTCCTCCACAGAGGCCGATCTTGACACCGCTGGTACCAGTCATCGGCAAGTCCACTCAGCTCCACGTCCTCCTGTACCACATCACTCCATCTCTTCTCTAGCCCGTGCCGCGCCCGCTTAACCCCATCAATCCGGCCAAACAAAAGCTGTTTCGGCATGCGGTGGCTGGGCATGCGGGCTACATGACCCAGCCATCGCAGCCTTGCCTGCCGGAGCAGCTCACCGATGGGACCCTGCCCAGATCTTTCAAGGATTTGTGAGCTCCTCACACAATCCAGTCTGGTTAAATTCAGGATGGATCGTAGGCAGGCCAGCCTAAATGTTTCTAACCGGCGAAGATGTTCCATTAGGGCGGTCCACGTTTCGCAAGCGTAGAGAAGGGAGGGAATGACCGTGGCCGAGAAGACCTGAAGCTTAGTGCGGAGCGACAGACCAGGTAGCTTCCACACAGCGTTACGCAACCGATGAAAAGATATTGCCGCTCGACTGATTCGGAGTGAGACCTCTGCTGTTAAACTGGAGCCAGTCATAAGCACACTGCCCAGGTATGGGAAACTCTCCACTCTCTCCACAACTGCCCCATCACCGATTGGGAGTTGTGGGGGTGGAGTGTCCGATAGTACAAAATACCCAGGCAGGTGCTTAGTTTTGGTGGGGCTGATGGTAAGGCCCCACCTCTTAGTGGCACGCTCCAGTCTCAGCAGCAGCGTCTCCAACTCCTCCTCTGACTGAGCAGCTATTACCAAATCATCAGCATACATAACGTGGTTGAGTAATAGGGAGCCATCCCTTGACCGCACCCGGGCATCGATTAGCCTCCCATTATATCTGTACCATATGGAGATTCCCCCGGTACAGCTATTGAAGGCTTCACGAACTACGTGGTCAAAATGGATGTTAAATAATGTGGGAGCCAGAGGACATCCCTGTCGTACCCCAAGGTGTACAGGGAATGGCTCTGACTCCCGGCCACGTAGTTTTACCCGGGCCCGCTCACCATCATTAAGGTCCTTAATGATCGTGAGCAGAGGGTCAGGTACTCCAAAAGCATGAAGAACGACCCAGAGCCCAGGCCTACTGATGGTATCATAGGCCTTGACCAGGTCAATAAAGCAGAGATGTAGGTCTTGTTGGAATTCCCTACACCTCTGCTGTAGCAGACGGACAGAAAATATGGCATCTGTGCAGGACCGCCCTTTCCTGAAGCCGCATTGGGGCTCCGCAAGCCTCTCGTGCCTGGCAAGGCGATGCTGAATAATCCTTGCCAGGACCTTTCCCGGCACACTGAGGAGTGAGATGCCCCTGTAGTTGTTACAGTCTGTGCGGTCCCCCTTCTTAAAGAGGGGGACCACCAGGGCAACCTTCCATTCCTGCGGAACCCTTCCAGTGGTCCAGACCGTTGTTATGATGTCATATAGGGCAGTCTGTGCACAAACGCCACCCTCACTCAGCATTTCACTTGGGAGATCATCTCTGCCTGCTGCCTTTACTGTTCTCAGACTCCGGATCGCCTTCAGTACTTCCTCAACAGATGGCACCTCAGCCAGCCACTCACAGGGGGTGACTTCTTCCAATATTTGAGGCACCGCAGCCTTAGCAGGGTCATCCTCACTTTGTGCCACGATGTTTTCCTGGCTGAGGGATTTTCCCTCCCCCAGGACCTCACAGAAATGCTCAGCAAATCTGCAAACCTGTTCCTGGGGGTCGGAGATTGGATCACCGTTTTTTCCCCTAATGATGGTAATAGGTGTGGCGCTGCAGGTTACTTTTTTGATGGAGTTAAATAGAGATTTGTGATGACGGGCCACTGAGGCAGACTCCATCTCCTCAGCAACCTGCGACCACCACCCATCCTTGCAGCGCCTCACGGCTCTCCGAACCTCCGAGCGAAGGCTGCGGTAAGCCTCCTCATTCTCTGACGTGGGATTCTGTAGCCGATGACAGTGGGCCTGTCGCTTTTTCTCAACCATCCTGAACAACTCCTCTGTCATCCAGGGTGTCTGGGGAGGTCTGGACCGCATACCCAAAGCAGCCATTGCAGCTGCATGAGTCACAGTCCTAAACCTCGCCCATTTACCCTCGACATCAGGAGGAGTCGGGGACGATGCCAATCCCAGCCGCAAGCGATGATGAAATTCTCGCTTGCAACTTTCATCAGATAACTGAGACCAGGCCACTTTAGGTTGGAATGGGGTCCTGGGTGTACACCCACCACCGGAGTGGAAGAATGGCAGGCGCATCTTACAGATGACTAGTCGATGGTCAGAGGGCAGATCAGCTCCACGGTAGGTCCTGGTGTCAAGGACATGGGCTCGCATTCGCTGGTCCGTCACTATGTAGTCCAGCAGATGTTCTTGCTTGGACCCGGCATGCATCCATGATGTTGTGTGGATGCGCCGATGCCGGAACAGCGTGTTGGTAATTACAAGCCCATGGGCTGCACAAAAATCTAGCAGCCTCCTACCGTTGTTATTGAGCTGATCTGGCCCATGCCCTCCAATCACTCTAGACCAGGTGCCAGTATCATGACCAACTCGGGCATTGAAGTCACCCAACATGATGACTCTATCCCGAGGGGCCATTTTAGCCAGCACCTGTGACAGGAGGTCATAGAAGGCATCTGACTCATCGGCTTTGCCTGCATCCCTCCACGGATGTTCGTCTTCGGTGGGGGCATAAGTAACCACGACCACCATTCCTCGCCTCCGGTTGATGGGAAGGCGAGCCCAAAGTAGCCTGGGGCTTACAGCTTTCCACACCTCACCGCCACGCTCCCACGCCCCCTTCATTCTTTTGTTCAAAAGAAGACCCACACCCTGTTGTTTGGCAGTCTTCTGCCCCGAGTAGAGGACTGTCCACCCCTCATGGTGGCAGGAGCCAGAGCCGGTCCACCGGACCTCCTGAATGCCGCATAGATCCAGGCGGTACCGGTCCAGCTCCCGACAGAGGAGTGGCAGCCTCTCCTCTGCAGTGAGCGTTCGAACATTCCACGTGGCCACCCGTATTAGCTTTTCGTTGTTTCTGGAGTAGCCCCGAGGGTAGGTATTCAATCTCCTGGCTCCGCCAATTGGGGTTTGGCCAGGAGACGTCATAGACGACTGGCCCCCCGGGGCCTCCGGCACAAGCTTAGTTGTTACATATTTCAGTTTAATTCGTGGTTTCGTGGTAATTAATTGAAGGTGGAGGGGTTACCAGCCCCTCGCACCCGTCCAGAGCCCCCGTTTAGCCCCTGTGGTGGACACATATGCCATGAGGGGAGGAGCCAATCAAAATTGGATCTCCCCTCACAGCGCTGTCCACGACAGAGTTGCCCGTCCGGCACCGCGAGGAGGTAGGGGGTTGTTTTGCCGGACACTGACAACCTCACACTCACACACACACACTGACAACCTCACACTCACACACACTGACAACCTCACACTCACACACACTGACAACCTCACACTCACACACTGACAACCTCACACACACACTGACAACCTCACACACACACACACTGACAACCTCACACTCACACACACTGACAACCTCACACACACACACTGACAACCTCACACTCACACACACACACTGACAACCTCACACACACACACTGACAACCTCACACTCACACACTGACAACCTCACACTCACACACACTGACAACCTCACACACACTGACAACCTCACACTCACACACACTGTGACAACCTCACACACACACACTGACAACCTCACACACACACACACTGACAATCTCACACTCACACACACTGACAACCTCACACTCACACAGGCTGACAATCTCACACTCACACACACAGGCTGACAACCTCACACTCACACACACTGAAAATCTCTCACACACACACTGACAATCTCACACTCACACAGACTGACAATCTCACACTCACACAGGCTGACAATCTCACACTCACACAGGCTGACAATCTCACACACACACACTGACAATCTCACACTCACACAGGCTGACAATCTCACACACACACACTGACAATCTCACACTCACACAGGCTGACAATCTCACACACACACACTGACAATCTCACACACACAGGCTGACAATCTCACACTCACACAGGCTGACAATCTCACACAGGCTGACAATCTCATACTCACACACACAGGCTGACAACCTCACACTCACACACACACACTGAAAATCTCTCACACACACACACTGACAATCTCACACTCACACAGACTGACAATCTCACACACACACAGGCTGACAACCTCACACACACACTGACAATCTCACACTCACACACACTGACATCTCTCAGGGACATGATCTAACCCACGCCCTCCTGTAGACCAGGCGAGGTAGTTAACATCTCTCAGGGACATGATCTAACCCACGACCTCCTGTATACCAGGCGAGGTAGTCGACATCTCTCAGGGACATGATCTAACCCACGACCTCCTGTAGACCAGGCGAGGTAGTTGACATCTCTCAGGGACATGATCTAACCCACGACCTCCTGTAGACCAGGTGAGGTAGTTAACATCTCTCAGGGACATGATCTAACCCACGACCCCCTGTAGACCACGCGAGGTAGTTAACATCTCTCAGGGACATGATCTAACCCACGACTTCCTGTAGACCAGGCGAGGTAGTTAACATCTCTCAGGGACATGATCTAACCCACGACCTCCTGTACACCAGGCGAGGTAGTTAACATCTCTCAGGGACATGATCTAACCCACGACCTCCTGTACACCAGGCGAGGTAGTTAACATCTCTCAGGGACATGATCTAACCCATGACCTCCTGTATACCAGGCGAGGTAGTTAACATCTCTCAGGGACATGATCTAACCCATGACCTCCTGTAGACCAGGCGAGGTAGTTAACATCTCTCAGGGACATGATCTAACCCACGACCTCCTGTACACCAGGCGAGGTAGTTAACATCTCTCAGGGACATGATCTAACCCACGACCTCTTGTAGACCAGGTGAGGTAGTTAACATCTCTCAGGGACATGATCTAACCCACGACCTCCTGTACACCAGGCGAAGTAGTTAACATCTCTCAGGGACATGATCTAACCCACGACCTCCTGTAGACCAGGCGAGGTAGTTAACATCTCTCAGGGACATGATCTAACCCACGACCTCCTGTACACCAGGCGAGGTAGTTAACATCTCTCAGGGACATGATCTAACCCACGACCTCCTGAAGGCCACCGCGAGGTTGTTTTGTTAACAAAGTAAAACATTTCCTCATCATGTAAATGTACACACGCACGTGTGTGTAGAGAGTGAGTCACGAGTGATAGATAATTAATAATTAAGCTGAAGTTAGTCGTCCAAGTGGGAACGTGAAGAGTTTGCGGTGTTGGTTTTGGTGACGGTTTGTTTTTGGCGGGAAAAGTGGAAACGGCTGCGCTGAGGGCTCGCGTGAAGTAAACTTTTCATTAAACACAACTCTTAAATGACTCGCCTAATGTTTATTTTATCATCGTAATATACACGGCCTTTAATGTTTGCGCAGGTTGAGCACGTTTAGGGCGACGGGGGGAGCGGTGGCACAATGGTTAGCACGCATTGACCAGCGTGGTGAAGTATGGTCAGGTCACATTGACCAGAGTGGTGAAGTATGGTCAGTACACATTGACCAGGGTGGTGAAGTATGGTCAGGTCACATTGACCAGGGTGGTGAAGTATGGTCAGTACACATTGACCAGGGTGGTGAAGTATGGTCAGGTCACATTGACCAGGGTGATGAAGTATGGTCAGGTCACATTGACCAGAGTGGTGAAGTATGGTCAGGTCACATTGACCAGAGTGGTGAAGTATGGTCAGTCCACATTGACCAGCGTGGTGAAGTATGGTCAGTACACATTGACCAGGGTGGTGAAGTATGGTCAGGTCACATTGACCAGCGTGGTGAAGTATGGTCAGTACACATTGACCAGGGTGGTGAAGTATGGTCAGTACACATTGATCAGGGTGGTGAAGTATGGTCAGGTCACATTGACCAGCGTGGTGAAGTATGGTCAGTCCACATTGACCAGAGTGGTGAAGTATGGTCAGTACACATTGACCAGGGTGGTGAAGTATGGTCAGGTCACATTGACCAGCGTGGTGAAGTATGGTCACTACACATTGACCAGCGTGGTGAAGTATGGTCAGTACACATTGACCAGGGTGGTGAAGTATGGTCAGGTCACATTGACCAGCGTGGTGAAGTATGGTCAGTACACATTGACCAGGGTGGTGAAGTATGGTCAGGTCACATTGACCAGCATGGTGAAGTATGGTCAGTACACATTGACCAGGGTGGTGAAGTATGGTCAGTACACATTGACCAGGGTGGTGAAGTATGGTCAGGTCACATTGACCAGCGTGGTGAAGTATGGTCAGGTCACATTGACCAGCGTGGTGAAGTATGGTCAGTACACATTGACCAGCGTGGTGAAGTATGGTCAGTACACATTGACCAGCGTGGTGAAGTATGGTCAGTACACATTGACCAGGGTGGTGAAGTATGGTCAGTACACATTGACCAGCGTGGTGAAGTATGGTCAGTACACATTGACCAGCGTGGTGAAGTATGGTCAGTACACATTGACCAGCGTGGTGAAGTATGGTCAGTACACATTGACCAGAGTGGTGAAGTATGGTCAGTACACATTGACCAGCGTGGTGAAGTATGGTCAGTACACATTGACCAGAGTGGTGAAGTATGGTCAGGTCACATTGACCAGCGTGGTGAAGTATGGTCAGGTCACATTGACCAGCGTGGTGAAGTATGGTCAGTACACATTGACCAGCGTGGTGAAGTATGGTCAGGTCACATTGACCAGCGTTGTGAAGTATGGTCAGTACACATTGACCAGGGTGGTGAAGTATGGTCAGTACACATTGACCAGAGTGGTGAAGTATGGTCAGTACACATTGACCAGAGTGGTGAAGTATGGTCAGTACACATTGACCAGCGTGGTGAAGTATGGTCAGTACACATTGACCAGCGTGGTGAAGTATGGTCAGTACACATTGACCAGCGTGGTGAAGTATGGTCAGTACACATTGACCAGGGTGGTGAAGTATGGTCAGTACACATTGACCAGGGTGGTGAAGTATGGTCAGTACACATTGACCAGCGTGGTGAAGTATGGTCAGGTCACATTGACCAGAGTGGTGAAGTATGGTCAGTACACATTGACCAGAGTGGTGAAGTATGGTCAGTACACATTGACCAGGGTGGTGAAGTATGGTCAGTACACATTGACCAGGGTGGTGAAGTATGGTCAGTCCACATTGACCAGCGTGGTGAAGTATGGTCAGTGCACATTGACCAGCGTGGTGAAGTATGGTCAGTACACATTGACCAGAGTGGTGAAGTATGGTCAGTACACATTGACCAGAGTGGTGAAGTATGGTCAGTACACATTGACCAGGGTGGTGAAGTATGGTCAGTACACATTGACCAGAGTGGTGAAGTATGGTCAGTACACATTGACCAGCGTGGTGAAGTATGGTCAGTACACATTGACCAGCGTGGTGAAGTATGGTCAGCACGCATTGACCATCGTGGTGAAGTATGGTCAGTACACATTGGCCAGCGTGGTGAAGTATGGTCAGTACACATTGACCAGCGTGGTGAAGTATGGTCAGGTCACATTGACCAGGGTGGTGAAGTATGGTCAGTCCACATTGACCGGCATGGTGAAGTATGGTCAGCACGCATTGACCATCGTGGTGAAGTATGGTCAGTACACATTGACCAGGGTGGTGAAGTATGGTCAGTACACATTGACCAGAGTGGTGAAGTATGGTCAGTCCACATTGACCAGGGTGGTGAAGTATGGTCAGTACACATTGACCAGCGTGGTGAAGTATGGTCAGTCCACATTGACCAGCGTGGTGAAGTATGGTCAGTACACATTGACCAGGGTGGTGAAGTATGGTCAGTACACATTGACCAGCGTGGTGAAGTATGGTCAGTCCACATTGACCAGCGTGGTGAAGTATGGTCAGGTCACATTGACCAGCGTGGTGAAGTATGGTCAGTACACATTGACCAGCGTGGTGAAGTATGGTCAGTACACATTGACCAGGGTGGTGAAGTATGGTCAGGTCGCATTGACCAGGGTGGTGAAGTATGGTCAGGTCGCATTGACCAGCGTGGTGAAGTATGGTCAGTACACATTGACCAGGGTGGTGAAGTATGGTCAGTCCACATTGACCAGAGTGGTGAAGTATGGTCAGTACACATTGACCAGGGTGGTGAAGTATGGTCAGGTCACATTGACCAGAGTGGTGAAGTATGGTCAGTACACATTGACCAGAGTGGTGAAGTATGGTCAGTACACATTGACCAGCGTGGTGAAGTATGGTCAGTACACATTGACCAGGGTGGTGAAGTATGGTCAGTTCACATTGACCAGCGTGGTGAAGTATGGTCAGGTCACATTGACCAGCGTGGTGAAGTATGGTCAGGTCACATTGATCAGAGTGGTGAAGTATGGTCAGTACACATTGACCAGAGTGGTGAAGTATGGTCAGTACACATTGACCAGGGTGGTGAAGTATGGTCAAGCAAATCCCTCCTCAACCTCTCACTGGGAGACTAGCATAATGTTTTGTGTTTTTCACTCGTGATGAGACTTTGTAGTATGAACGTTGAGATGTATAAGGGGCACCGAGGGGTGATCAATAAGTTCTGAATTACTCATTGGTTTTGTCGGTAAAGTCACGTGTGTAGAAATACAATAAAATTATATTAAAACAAAAATAATCACGACGTTTCGATCACAACGCAAGCGATCTTCATCAGGTGTCAAGAACAAATCACGGAGGTAAATACAGCAAAAAGATGAGAGACGAGAATTCAACAAACCTGAAACAACATTACGTGAAGCACACCCAGTCAGGCCAACAACACAGTTAGACACTTCCTGGCGGACCACGAATTTCAGAAGAGTGTTACATTTCGTGTTCAACCTTTGGATTGCACATAGCAGCATAGACAGAATGAAAAAATACGAGGTACACGGTCGGTATAAATACATATACAAGTCCACCAAGAGGTAAGGAGAATTCAACAAACCTGAAACAACATTACGTGAAGCACATCCAGTCAGGCCAACAACACAGTTAGACACTTCCTGGCGGACCACGAATTTCAGAAGTGTTACATTTCGTGTTCAACCTTTGGATTGCACATACCACCTGATGAAGATCGCTTGCGTTGTGATCGAAACGTCGTGATTGTTTATTGTTTTTTATATAATTTTATTGTATTTCTACATACGTGACTTTACCGAAGAAACCAATGAGTAATTTCATGCAGTCACGAAAGCTTTAATACTTTATTAAGTTCTGAATTGGCCCGTAGTAAGGTAGGGGCAACTGATGAGGGGTTGACAGCTGCGCCATCGAGAGGGAATCTTGATGGTAACGGTGTTTGTCTTTGTGGGTGAAGGACGCCAGTGGAAGAGCCTCGCCATGGACACGTCAGGTGACGAACTTGGCCGTGGTGGCAGCAGCAGCAAGGCCGCTTCTGACAGCCGGTGATGGCTCTGTGGTGATCGTGATGGGGTTGGTGGTGGTGATTGTGAGGGTGGTAGTGATGGGTGGTGATCGTAATGATTGTGGTAATGGTGGTGATCGTGAGGGTGGTTATCGTGATGGGGTAGGTGGTGATCATGATGATGGTAGTGATGGTTGGGGATCGTTATGGTGAATGTGAGGATGGTAGTAATGGTGGTGATCGTGAGGGTGGTTATTGTGAGGGTGGTTATCGTGATGGGGTTGGTGGTGATCATGATGATGGTAGTGATGGTTGGAGGTCTTTATGGTGATTGTGAGGGTGGTAGTGATGGTGGTGATCGTGAGGGTGGTTATTGTGAGGGTGGTTATCGTGATGGGGTTGGTGGTGATCATGATGATGGTAGTGATGGTTGGAGATCTTTATGGTGATTGTGAGGGTGGTAGTGATGGTGGTGATCGTGAGGGTCGTGGTGATGGTGGTGATCGTGAGGGTGATGGTGGTGATCGTGATGATGGTGGTGATCGTGATGGCGATGATGTTCATGACGATGGTACACGTGATGGGGATGGTTATGATGGCGATCGTGGTCATCAGGGCCATAGAAAGTCATAGACGACAGTTAGGCAATACAAAAAAAAGATGTATTCCTGACCAGGGAGTATACATTTTGTGAAGTATAATTACCTTCTCAGGGAGTATAATTTCCAACAGTTTTGCACTATTGGACATTGTGCTCCCTAGTTGGATCGTATTCTCCCCGTACAGAAATTCACGATCACATTGTGTTTCGTACATTTTCTCTCCCACCTGTCACAATCCCAACACCAGGTACGATTCCAACACCAACTATGACCCTTCCACCCAATTATCTCCAGCCGCCGTGGAAGCCTCGACCCTGCTCTCAACCCCCTTGGGCAGGCCCACCTCTGACGATCTGTCAAACGAGCTGGAAGCACTGGTGCAGGAGATTAACGATAAACGCGCCAGGGACTTGGAGATGTTGAACGAGTTCCAGAATTCACTATTATTCGAGGTGAGAGGATGTTACTACGACCCAGGGTAGCCTTAGTCTGGCTCTCTTGAGCCTCTGGGGCTTAACGCCTGGGTCCTTAGGCGCCCTCATTCTGGCTTTGAAACTGCGCGAAGGATTATGAAACAAGCCTCAGAGTTGTAACACTGAACCTGACGGGGAGCCTTCAGACCAAAATGTGCAAGGGCAATTTTCAGGAAACGGTTGGCAAAAATCATCAATGATGATTACATATGAAAGAAATGCTGTATCTTAAAAAAAAAACTGACTCAAATCTGATGACTGATCTCCCTTTTGTACATTTGGGTAAGCAATTTCCGTTGAGATCTTAGAAGTCACCTTTCTTGAGGTGCGCTCTTCAGATACCCAGTGGTCGTTCATGTAACCCACGTAGCAACAAACTCTGTTTTTTTACTAGCTAGACCAGGGGTGGGCAAATTTTTTGACTCGCGGGCCACAGTGGGTTCTAAAATTTGACAGAGGGGCCTGGCCAGGAACAGATGGATGGAGTGTTTGTGTGAACTAAATATAAATGACGTGTTAAAAATCATTACGTGAAAGGATTTGGCCTTTAACAGGTAGCAAAGCATTCATTTGCAAGGCAATTTAACAAGTTGCACGAACATAAACGGTACAAAAACATAAATTTTGATTTAAAGCTTTCGTGACTGCAGTAATTCATATTCTTAGCTCTTTCGGTAAAGTCACCACGTTGAAGGGAAACAATAAAGTAATAAAATATATATATAACAATAAAAGTTCTCACGACGTTTCGACCATAACACAAACGGTCGTCATCAGGTGTGTCGGTTTGCATTAATTAATTTACTGTTTTATATATTTTATGTTATTGTTTCCCTTCAACGTGACTTTACCGAAAGAGCTAAGAATATGAATTACTGCAGTCACGAAAGCTTTAAATCAAAATTTTACCGAAAGAGCTAAGAATGTGAAATACAAAAACATGTCGTAACTCGTGGTCAAAGTGCGCCATCTAATGGCGAAATGGGGGCATTACAGGAGAAGGGGAAATTTAATTTAGCAATAATATTTGGACAAGTTCGGCGGGCCGGATTATAAAGCCCAACGGGCCGCACTTTGCCCACGTCTGAGCTAGACACAACTCTTTCACCATACGGCAGGATTCCTCACGTTGGCTATTAGGCCACGTGACATCACGCACGTTATCTCTGTTCTTGGGGGAGCTTGGCTGTCATCTCGCTTTATCTCTTATCTCCAGCTATTTTAACAACAAAAAAAACACTCAGTGGGACACTCCAAGAGCATTTGACTTACAGCCCACCGGTTGCGCATTTACTTACCGTGACAATGTGTGTTTCCCTCAAGTTTAGTTCAAATAAATGTTTAACGAGGTGAGAACTCAAGGGACCAGGATAGTCTCATTATTTAAAATCGATCCCCCGAGTCCAAGGTTGACAAAAGAGTAAGCAACAAAGAAAGTACAGAAATTATCAAATAAAAAATCTGAAGAAAAACAACAACAGCCGCCATTCACCGCTCCGCCACTAACTGGTGGTAATGTCACCAAATAGCTTGCGCCTTTGAATCCATGGTGCCCGTTTCGAAGGCAAGAGGTCATTGGACAGGCCCAGATCATTGTGGGTTATCTGACCGAGGTAAATGGCAGATGCACGGCCTGTGATCCCCACTGTGCCAACTTGTGTGTTTTAGCCGCCCACTGCTCCACTCTTGAGCGTCGCTCCTCCACCCTACATTGATGCTTGCAGAGCGACTGCCTCCAACTGCCCAGTAGCATCGTTCATGAGCCTCCTCCACAGAGGCCGATCTTGACAACGCTGGTACCAATCCTTGGCAAGTCCAATCAGCTTTATATTCTCCTGTACCACAGCAGCCCCTGTGTTCTGTAGCTTGTACCATGACCATTCAGTCCCTTCTATCTGGCTAGACAGAAACTGATTGGGCATGCGGTGGCTGGGCATGTGGGCTATGTGACCCAGCTACACACAGTCTAGCCTCATTGAGGAAGTCACTGGTGTGACTTTGTCCAGATCTTTCAAGAACATGTGAGTTCCTCACAACACAGCCTGGTTAAACGCAGGGTGGATTGGAGGCAGGCCAGCCTGAATGTTTCAAACCGATGCAAAATGTTCCTTTAAATGTGTTCAGTTCCACGAAAACAAAACACGATCATATGAGGAATTGAAAACATTTCCCTCCATTATTGCTTGTAAAATTGCCCTTTCGCCCCCCCCTCCCCCCACTGTAGGTGTCTCAGGTGTGCGATGCTATCCGCTCCTCCATCATGTCACGTCACGAAGGCTACAATATCCGCTTGACCATGCAGTTTGGGGAAATGGCGACGGTGCTGCAACAAGCTCGACAACAAGAGGTAGCCCTCGCCACCTCGTGGCAAGCCCTGGACTCAATCATGCAGTTACAACAGAGTCCCTAGAGGGCGTCAGTAATGGTCGTGTCAGACATTAGCCCTGGGGTATTTATTTACAGAGAGAAAAAGCAACGTAGGAAGTTCACAACGCCCATGGTAGATTGACAACGGATTTGTTGGTAAAGTCACGTAAAATAGAAATAATAATAAAAGGAAATGAATAAAAATAAAACCTACGACGTTTCAATCGCAGCGCAAGCGGCGGTCGTCATCAGGGTTCATATTGGCCATGCCATGTTCTGACTGAGTTCGTACCGGATTGAGGCTTCACTTGAGCCTAACGAGGTGCAGAGTAATGGGAGAAAACTGGCAGAGGAAAAAAAACCCTATAGAGGAATCGAGCCGGAGGACTCCACCATTTGTGGAGGTGCAGATGTGCGTGTTTGGCAGGGGTCTTACACGAGACCAGCACTTAAAACATTCATATGCCAGGTTCCTAAACTTAAATACAAATTGTTGGCTAATCCTTCACTCACAACGCTCCTCCACACGTGGAATTATATCACATTTGTATAACATCTAAACATGATCCTGGCCCACTCAGTTTTTATAATTGTCAAGTCAAAGTTGATTTCCTGCTCAAATGTGCAATGGTGTTGTGTTTTTACGGCCCTTAACCAGTCTTATAAATGTCACATTTCAATGATGGGTGTGAGTCGACCCATAGGACAACCACTGTTTACTTCCCTACTAAGTGGTACTAATTGTATTGTCCCTGGAGGGCTCATAGGCTGAGTCAACCCCCAACCTTAGGATTTTATTGGTTTTTAATAAGCTATTAATTCCATAATTGGATGTTATAAATTTGAGCGCTTTTCAGTTTTGTTGCATAGATAGTATGAGTTTTCAGATTTTAGTTAGACCTTTTCGGCAATGTTAATTGTAAAATGTTGTGAAATGTATTCTAATATATTCTTAGCTGTTACTGCAACTGCTTTTAAAATTGCTTTGTACTTGCTGTGCTTTCGTGATGTTTCATGAGTGCTGACCCAGGGCTCACTGAAATAAAATACATCGAGACTCTGGGCTTACACTTGGTTATAAAGTTAATACTGGTAGGAACCTCCTGGTTATTACACCACCAGCCCACAGGGGATTATTGTTGGGTCCGTCCGTCGTGCATCCACAAATGGGAGGGGTGGGACTGGGTGGAGAGGGGAGGGTGGGGAGGGGCTGGGTGGGGAGGGGAGGGTGGGGAGGGGAGGGTGGGGAGGGGAGGGTGGGGCTGGGTGCGGTGGGTGGTGGAGGGGCTGAGTGGGGTGGGTGTGGCGGGGTGGGGAGGGGAGGGAGGGGAGGGAGGGGAGGGTGGGGCTGAGTGGGGATGGGTGGGGCTGGGTGGGGAGGGGCTGGTCACCCCGTGGTGCCCTTATAAAACTCAACGTGTAACCTACTCACGCCGGCTCATGCCCGCCCTCAAAGTCGAGCATATTTACGGAATACACCACGTGGTGGTGCCGCCGTTGACCCTGGCCATTGACCGAGCAGCCCAACGTTCCTACTACCAGCTCCCTCCGCAGGAGAATCTGTTATGTTATCTTATGGTTGTGCCTCTACGTGCCTTTGGCCTTGCTTTACATACCCTTTAACTCTCTAAACATTGGGCCTCGCTCTTTGGTCCTTTAGGTAAAGTCACGTAGTAGGTATAAAATAAATTAAATCCGCGACGTTTCGGGCGCAACACAAGCGTCCGCCGTGAGGTGGGACAACCACAGCAAGAAAACAATTGCTGAAGTGGGCAAAAGGGCTGCTGTGACAAGAGGCTATGTAGGTAAGAGAGGGGTTCAGGAGCCAGGGAGGAGAGAGTGGAGGGGGTGTGGAGTAGGGGCAGTGGAGTGCTGCAAGTGAGTCACATCTAGATTGGGTCTTGCGTTTCATTATCAAGTTACATTTTCCGAAAGCGCACCAACCTGCTCTCATCCGCTTATTTTGTAAGTTTGATCCCAGGCGGCCTTCAGTTGTATGCGTGCCTCTTATGGCAGCCAGGATGCGTTCTTGATAAACGGAAGACTTCGTGAAACAGCGCTGTAGGAGGTCATCATAACATGCTTCCAATGGAGATGCATTACCGAATGAGCATTGGTTTTCCTCTGACCAAATATGAGCACTTTATTGGGGTATCAGTACCCGCCTTAATTACGATACTGTACACATGATAAATGTTTAGAGTTTTTATATGTATTTAAAACAAGTTCAGTGGTTAAAGACGTAAGAGTTATGCCTGTACATGTGTAGTGGGTTCTTTAAGACAGCGTAGAGACGAATCGGTAGAGGCAATGCTTATTTATTACAAAGGTGCTTAACACAATACAATACAGCCTTCTACTTGAAGGGGTAACGGCCCCTTCACCCGCTGCTAGCTGAGGAGGTACGGCTTCGGTCTAACTCGCCCTATTCCTGGGCTAGGGTCTCGGGGTCCTCCGGCTAAGGGGGTCCTAGGGGAGGCTAGTCTGACCTGACCCAGCCAAGGTACAGGTCTCGACCACTGGCCACACGGGACCCGTCCCTGATAAGCCACCCACACAGACACACACTCACCTAGCCACCCACACACTCAGTCACTCACTCACCTAGCCACCCACACAGTCACTCACCTAGCCACCCACACACTCAGTCATTCACTCACCTAGCCACCCACACAGTCACTCACCTAGCCACCCACACACTCAGTCATTCACTCACCTAGCCGCACACACACACACACACAGTCACTCATTCACGCACTCACCTAGCCACCCACACACTCACTCACCTAGCCACCCACACAGACACACAGTCACTCACCTACCCACCCACACAGACACTGTCACTCATTCACTCACCTAGCCACCCACACAGTCACTCACTCACCTAGCCACCCACACACTCACCTAGCCACCCACACACTCAGTCACTCACTCACCTAGCCACCCACACACTCAGTCACTCACTCACCTAGCCACCCACACACTCAGTCACTCATTCACTCACTCACCTAGCCACCCACACACACTCATTCACACTCACCTAGCCACCCACACACTCAGTCACTCATTCACTCACTTAGCCACCCACACACTCATTCACTCAGTCACTCACCTAGCCACCCACAGTCACTCATTCACTCAGTGACTCATCTAGCCACCCACACAGTCACTCACCTAGCCACCAACACTCAGTCACTCACCTAGCCACCCACACACTCACTCATTCACTCAGTCACTCACTTAGCCACCCACACAGACACTTAGTCACTCATTCAGTCACTCACCTAGCCACCCACAGTCACTCACCTAGCCACCCACACAGTCACTCATTCACGCAGTCACTCACCTAGCCACCCACAGTCACTCATTCACTCACTCACCTAGCCACCCACACACTCAGTCACTCACCTAGCCACCCACACACTCAGTCACTCATTCACTCAGTCACTCACCTAGCCACCCACACACTCATTCACTCACCTAGCCACCCACACACTCAGTCACTCAGTCACTCACCTAGCCACCCACACACTCAGTCACTCACCTACCCTATGCCCAACTTCCTTCATGTCTCCACGCTCATGTTCAATCGATTCCAGTTCGATGTCAAACATGCATCTCTCCATACTTTTATTTTCAAACACTGTTCTATTTTCTCTTGGGGTTTATATTTGCAAGCGTATTAACCTGCTAAATACACGCACTGTACAGAATGCCAACCCATGTTTTTCAATGGGATTTTCAATGAGTCGGGGTATATTTTTACCAGCCCCCCCCAAAAGGGTCTCTTTGGCATTTATTTCAGAGCTCTCCGTTATGAAATTAAATGGGCAATATTAGTGCCATGGGCTACAGCAAGAAAGGAGCATCACTCGTGGTGGGAGCAAAAACTTTGGCTATGAGCAAGTTGAGAACCCCCCCAAATTGTAAATTAATTGGAGCCGCTAAAGTTACGGCACCCGAGGACTGCCAAGTGAAATCTGGTTTGGGGCTCATGGACAAAATAGCAATGCACACGGCAGACAAACTCGGCAGGTTAAGGAGACTAATCATAATTATTTTAATTTCAACATTCTTCATTTCCACTGCGACCTTTAAAATCTTTCGGTGCAGTCAATATAGAAATCTAAATTAATCCTCCAAAAAATGACAACTAAAATGTAAACGCGTCAATTGTACTTTCGACCTATACCCACGGTTAACTTTCAACAAGAGTGATGGGACATTCACAAATAGTACACAAAGTGACAATGATGTTGACACCGACGTTCAATACGGCATGAAACATGTTGAGTTGTCTTCTATGAAGGCTGGGCAGTGGAGAAGCACAGTTTGAGGGTGTAGAGGTATGGAACATCTGAGAAAATAAAAACAGGGGAGCCACATGACGTCTTCACTGGAGCACACAAAAACTTAAAACAATGAAGCAATTCTTAGGAGGGTCTTTGTCGATGTCAACAAACTCGTTCAGGGAGCTAAGATAACGTTGAGTTGTGATAAGTGAAAGTGCTTGGCTATGTCAACTTTCAATTCCATTCTGTATATGCAAACAACAACAACGAAATCCAAATCGCCCATAAATAACAACCTGTTAATATATAATACAACAATCTACAACTGCTTTTGCTTCCTGCAATTTCATCCAAGGCTGCTAGGCAGCCAGTGTACACAGATGGTGCTATGGTAATAACAAGCGCCCCCCCAAATCTGAACATTAGGTGCTCAACAGAGCGTACGACCAAAGATTTGCCGATAATACAGCACCGCTTCAATGTCATCGCACCAACACAAATGGCCAACACCCCACAACTTACTTGCGTTCTTCAGGGGGTGATGGTTAATGCACGCCAGAGCCTCCATGGCATCGTTCTTGGTCTCCCACTCCATCAGGCCGGACATGCTCCTATCGGCTGGACACGTGGACGGACCGTCGCTCATAGAGTCATTTGGGTCGTGTAAAACGCAACACCCTTCGCCATTTTGATTTAAAGCTTTCGTGACTGCAGGGATTCATATTCTTGGTTCTTTCGGTAAAGTCACCACCACGTAGAAGGGAAACAATAAAATAATAAAAATATAACATAAAATTCTCACGACGTTTCGACTGCAACACAAGCAATCATCATCAGGTGTGAAAACCACAGCAAGAAAATTTTAAAAAAGTGGCGGTTATTTTTAACGTTAGCACCACGGAGAGCGATTTGGCAGTTGTTCAGATGGACGAGTCCATCTATGTTCTGAAAAGAGGAGGGGGGAGACGAAAATAATGGATGCGGTCTGAAAGCCACCGTAAGCGTGAACAATCAATTAAGACCCGAAATGGTTTATCAAATCCTTCCAATGATTGCTAAGCCAGAATCAATCTTCTCGGTTGAAATGGTCTGTGTTTGTATATATTTATTATTTTGTTGTTTCCCTTCTACGTGACTTTACCTAAAGAAGCCGTGTTTAAAGGGTGGTGTCAGTCGTCGGTGAATTTCTGCAGCAGGAAGGCTTCAGTCCGATGCCTTGGCTACGCTAACACGCTTCAGTCAGCTTGGGCGCGAGTGAATAGCAAGGACTGCTCTCGGGAGAGAATTTCTCACAGGGTTTCTTGAGCATGGCCTCATAGCACACGTTGCAGATCATCTGGTGTCGTGCTGTAAATCAAGCGACGATTGCATGGAGAATACAGTACACGATTTATTCTGTGCCATGACACGTAAGATAAATAATAAACATACTTTGCGGGACTTACTTTTTCCAGAAAACACTTTGAAAGAGCGGGGCCTCGCAATCGACATTTCGTCGCACAGCTGCGGGGACAGAACGGGCGGCGTTCACGTTATAGTTGGTAACAGTTAACGTGCACCGGTAAAGCATTCGGGAGATGTCATTTTAATTGCGGGCACAAATCCCGTTGTCCATTTTTTAATTTACATTCGCCAGCTTTGGAGCAGTCTTTCAAAGTGCTCAGATTATTGTGAACACCAAGCATAGACTCAGGGGGAATGCAACCATTTGCAGAAACAATGTCCAAAGACTGAAATGTAAACCTTTCGAATACGAATATGAATCGTAATGTATTAAACAGGACAAATTAACGCGAGGTGTTGTCTAGTCTGTAACAAAAAAGTCCCTTTGGAACATCGACTGCATTATTTATACATCTTATGTTTTAACCGCTGAAAGGAAACTACATTACACCATTTTACATTTGTCCCGTCACAGGAAACGTGTCATTGGCCACCACAAACTCCACAACATCAATAGGCTCATCTTAAAAACCCACGATTGTTTCATGTGCAAAATTTGGACTTGAATATTTATAAAAGCTTCACCTGGGAAAACTTTTAAAGAAACCGAACGCGCTCCCCTTCTGCGCTGCTGGCAGCAGGCTGAAGGGGCGGCGGGGGCACGGACCTGCGCGAACATCTCGGCCGTGATGTCCGTGGGCGCGTTGAAGAAGTGCAGCACCGCGGTGGGACGCTGGTTGCGGTTCTTCGCCGCCTTCTCGCTGTCGGCGTAGCGGTGGTTGTGAGAACCTGCGTAGTCCCTGTAGCTGTCGGTGCCGTCCGGCAGCTCGAACGCCTGGCCCGGCACAATCGACCGCTGCCTCGACACGCTGCCGAGACGAGGGCGGAAGGGAGGGAATAGCGCGAAGAAACTGTTTTTAGTTTTTATTTTATCACGTTCCAAATTTCACGTGCTCTTTGGTTCGATTCGGTAAAGTCACGTGGGTAAAAAATAAAATAACAAAAAATCACGACGTTTCGGCCACAACACAAGTGGCCTTCATCAGGTGAAGGGACCGGACTGTCCAGAGGACAGCGTTGGAGTGAAGACAGCAAGCCCAGGTCGCGTCCTTTAAGCTTGTGATCGCGGCATCTTTTGAGGAAGGTCAGCGTCTCGATGAGCTTTGACTTCTTGTCCCGTTGTCTGTTGAAAGCTCTAACAGATAGGTGAAAGCCCTCCCCGTAGAGCTTCAAATCTAGAATCCAAATTTCACGTTCGCTATTTCAATAAAGGCCCTCCCCGTAAAGCTTCAAATCTAGAATCTAAATTTCATGTTCGCCACTTCAATAAAGGCTCTGGACAGCAAGTCACCGGGGTCCTCGTGAGCTGTGACGAGTGTTTCGTTCACGGTATTCATCAGCTCTCTTTTTCACCATCCTAAAATTTAGTCACTTGCACTAAATATTTACTAAAGTTGTCTTCTCTAAATGGAAAGCAGTATCCAATTACATTAACAGGATATGACGAGTTACATTTACCAATTTAACACGGGAACAAAAAGGCTCACCAGAGGTTGATTTTATTTCCAAAGATCTGAGACATATTGAGGTGAAAAACCGCCCTGTGCACGGCGTACTGATCTCCCATCTCGACCATGGCGGCTCCCGGCTTGCTCTTCAGGAACTTAACCTACAAAAATAACAACCCGTAAGACGGTTCAGCATCGCGCAATCTTGCACGAAAATATCTACAAGTTTCGTTGTAACGCATTGTTGAAATGTGAAGTGTTGGCCGAGGGGCCATTAGAAAACATGCACAAAGAACACTTCGCATTGGGTACATTTTTGTAAAGAAAATGACCAAATGTGTATGTTGTCAATCGGTGAACAAATTTGGTCGTGTGAATCTCCCACTTTATATAACACGATCAGCGCACGACGTGCACCACACGCGCGCGTACGCATTGCACCGCGGTTGAACCTTTGGAAGAAAAAAAACAGGGACTCATTTCAAAGCAGGTGCGCGCAACACCCAGCGAAGGCACCTTCTCCACGTCGCCGAAGAGGCAGAGGATGTTAAACACGCGGTCGCAGTTGAAGCGTTCGGCGTCCAAGTCGTACACAATGAGGACCTTGTTGTCGGCCTGCTGGTTCATCATGGCCTGCACGTGCTGGCCCTGGGTACCACCCTGGGGCCCAACCTGGTTGCCCATGCCTACTCCCATGCCCATTCCTCCCCCACCGCCCATGCCGTCGCGGCCAGATCCATAGTCGACGCCCGGTGGTGGTGGCTGCTGGTGGCCTGTGACGCAAACACACAAGAGGGGGAAACGCATAGTGAACTAGCTGAAACTCTCTAAACTTCTCTGAAAAACAGATTTATGACAACCATCATCTTACACACGTGTGCCCTTTCCTATAAGGTCAGGTAACCCAGGAATCACCACTCTACTCCTTGGAGACACTGGAAAACATTGGTCCAGAAGACTCAGTTGCCTAGGGAATAGACTAAACTAGTTTTTATTTTAGGTTGAGGGCCACCAAGCTAGAGCTCTTATTCAGCATAGCTTGTTTTAAATACCCAATACATCTGATAGCTATTGGAAATATCGTCTCTTAAAACACAAAGCAACTCATACGTTGCAATTGTTAATCGCAAAAAAAGGTTTTTAGGATGCACCTTAACACTAATTCCAAATAAGAAATGTTCTCAACAGGCAGCAGGTTCTTTCAATCTGACAGCAAGCTGAAGGAATCCGAAATTATAGCATTCGCAACAAGGGGATTACCTCCACAGTCGCCACCACCGCAAGCGTGTGCTTTGGGATGGTCGCCAAGGAGAGACGTTTGCTTCGCTGGCATCATTGCATTGTCCTCTGAAAACAACAAAAAAACGATCACCAAATTCACCCACGGGAAACATAAGCGCTCATTGCTGCACAAAATAAGGACAATCCAAAAAATGCATTCTGCACCCAGAACATTCACATGACCAACACATTAAGAAATTCCGGGCACACTCCACACGGGGGTGCGCTGCGTCTGTCGATAAAAACAATTGGCGGTATTTTTAAAATGCAGATTTCACATGGCGCAACATAAATAACGAGCACCATACAAAATACAGCGCGTAAAGAAACGCTCATCGCAAGAAGAAGAAAAAACAAAATTTATTGGAGGTGTACAGATGCACGCGACAAATTGTTCCGAGGTGCGGCGTCAGCGAGTGTCCGTGGTTGCCGCCTGCGATGCCCGCTCGTTTCTTACCCAGTCTACGCTTCGACGGGAACACAAAGTTGCCCAGAGTCGGGCGGCGGCTGACGACCCATCGCGAGGAGGATGCAACAGAAAGGCCGGCGCCTTCTTTCCTGCGCCAACAGCAGTCACGCTCGGCACAAATGGACCCCCCCGCGTTGTCCATGCCACCGCACCTCTCGCTCTCCGGCGACCCTTTTTGGTTTGGGGCTTAAAATTGGGACGCTTGAAGTGGGCGACGGGGCCTTACGAACCTTTAAAATGAAAAAGATCGCCGCTTATAAACCGATGCGAAATGCGTTGTGTCTGGCATCAGCAATGTCAAAAGCCTCGTTTGCAAACAAAACTTTAGCAAGGCAGTCTAAACGTACGAGCGTGGAGGTAAATTCTCACCAACGGAGCGATTTTAAGCCCCAAACGCATCGGCACGCGTTCCGTTCGGCTTATTTCCAAGTCCCGTTCGCGGTGAATGCGGGCTTTCGTCGCTCCCGGCTTCTTCGCGGCGGTTCCGGTGCTTTGCCGGTCTGTCAGCGCCGTGTCCCCCGGTGCCTGCGGCTGGACGCAGGTTATCCGATGGCCTCTGCCAAGCGGCACGTGGCGGTTGCGGTGCAGCGGACGCGGCGTGCTGCGCCGAGTGTTCCGTGACGTGGCGCTGCAGGCGTGGGGGGCGCGGGTCGGCCGTGCGTGTCACAGCGGCGGCGGCGTGTTGGTTGCTTGGTCCCCGGTGCCTCCCAAGTGCCGACGAGGATGTCGCCAATGTCGCCGTTCGTGTCGTCGCCGTTCACGTCGGTGGCTGTTGGCTGCCGGGCGCTTGATTGCTCGTGTGTTGCTTGCAAATTGCCTCGTGTGCTTGTGTGCGGCAATGCTCGCAGATGCTCCTTGTAGCGTTGATGTTGGGAGTGAGGAAAATACTCTTCGAAGCGTTTACGGAAATTTGGCGATTAAATCAAACCGCACCGTGTCCCTGAAGCTCCCTTGATAAAGTGGCGAGACTTACCTCTTCGGAAACTAATATCTGTGCGTACACACAATGTACTCGGGACAAAGATACCATTTTCCTGTTCAGGCTCAATCGTACCAAATTAAAAGGGTTACTTTATAATAAGTGATATTTTCAATCGTAAATATCGGCTTTTCTGACATCCTCTAAGCTTCTCCGCTTAGTATCCAGACACCACATAATGCAGTCAAGGTTTCTCAACCCTACAAAATATAAAAACGCAACGTGCAATGTCCACCTCAAATATGCCAGTGAAAGTTGGCACCTACTTCTGATCCAACAGACACACACCCTGGTAAATCTAAATATAAAAGTAAAACCTTGGATTGCGAGTAACTTGGTCTGCAAGTGTTTTGCAAGACGAGCTAAAATTGAAAATAAATATTAACTTGATAAACGAGCGAGGTCTTGCAATACGAGCAGTGTACGTGTAGACACACTTTGTACTGCCGTGAGTCACGTGATCACACAACTGATAGACGAGTGCTTTGATGTACGAGCGCTTTGGATTACAAACACGTTCCCGGAACGAATTATGCTCACAATGCAAGGTTTTACACTGTAGTGTAAAAATGCCCAGCCTTGATACACCCCGAACAACCGAGTACCCGCCTATGGGCCACATGCACTTGACGTTGGGAAAATCTTCAAAGCTGATCAAAATCTAAAACGCCACCAACTTAATGGCAATGTCTATCGCATGTCCAGTACCAGGGCAACAGCTTTAATGGTAACAAAAAAATTAATCCAATGGATTATTGAACACTCCAGCAGCCACATGCCTCCTTGTGAATCCTGTTCTTCACAACATTCACTTATACTGCCACATTGTTGTGAAGGGTAAACTAGAAAAACAAAGTACAAGGGCAGGAGTTTAAAACCAATCTGCCCAGAGTAAACTACGCAAGCTTAGCATGGGCTAAAAAAACACAAAGATTATTTAGTTATATGTTGCGCTAGCTGTTACTACCCGGCTTCGCCCGGGACTTGGATCCACCACGCCCGGCCGCCTTTGTCTCCCCAGTGGCGATGTTCACACACCACAGCAGTTACTCGTTTGAGGCTGAGTCGACCTAGGGGAGGCCCAGGACCGGTTAAAATAATCGTCACCGATGGTGGCGGTGAGCGGGAATCGAACTTGGGTCGCCGGGTTCGTAGCGCAGCGTAGCGCTAACCGCTACACTACGGGTCACGTGACAGATTTGACGTCACAGCTCACTTGCCGTGCAAAAAATAAATGCATTATCGAGCTCCCCCCCCCCCAAAAAACAAAAGTGTATTTGTGTAATGTTTGCACGGTGTACAGTCTGGAAAGTACCCACATGGCAAATTTCCAGTTTGTTGCATGTCGGGAAGTACGCTAAACATTTTGAACAGACACACATATTCACAACTTTGCCTTTTATATATATGGAGAAGATAGGTATAAACGAAAATAACCTTGACCAGCTCTACACAATTGCAGTGATTGCATGATTGATACAAAAGAGGGGAATGGCGTTTCAAATAACTTCCTGTGACAACGACCAAGTTCTGTAGATTGTAAACAGTACACCAATGTGCTTCAAGACAACCAAGTGTCTGCAGGTGTGACATTTTTCTGCAACCAAAATCTCAAGTGCAGAAGCTGCATTATCCTCTTGAGAACGCTCCAAACTTCCCCCTCTACTTGGCCACTGATCTTCAAGTATAACACGGCAAAGCCGGCCGCGTACAGAAAGTCAATGCCTGTTTCATCACGCCGTGCACACCCCCCAGCCCTTGCGTTAAAAACGTCACCCCCCACACACCCGAGGGCTCACCACCACCAGCTGTCGAGAGAGCGCGGCTCTGATATGCTCAATATTGGTCTTACCTTGCTTGAGGCCAGGGTTGGTGAAGTCCCAGGTATCAGAGTCATTTTTAAACACATTCAGACGCGTCGCCTGTAAAGAGGACACAGCAGGGGGAAAAGATAAACATTATTCGTGGCCAGCATATAGGGCATAGATGCTGGGAAAAAATTATATAACTTTAGAACCTTCTTTGGTTCTTTCGGTAAAGTCACCACGTAGAATGAGGATAAAATAATAAAATAAAACAATAAAATTCTCACGACGTTTCGGCCACAACACAAGTGGCCTTCTTCAGGTGAAAGGAACAAACCTGTCGTCCCGACCTTGTGTTGTGGCCGAAACGTCGTGATAATTTTATTGTTTTATTTTATTATTTTATTCTCATTCTACGTGGTGACTTTACCGAAAGAACCAAAGAAGATGAATCCTTGCAGTCACGAAAGCTTTAAATCGAAACTTTAGAACCATTTAAAATTTACAAGCATAATAATTATTAAGCGGTCATTACCCCCGAGACAATTACGGCACGCAACTTGCGGTAAAGCCGAGGTACTTAACGCAACCCTTAACCTCCTGGGAGATGAATGAATAAGAGCTGCCACACGTAGCAAGTCAACGATAAGCTAAACTTTCGCACCGTACGTAGCAAAAGCGTGCTTATCGGAGTTGTGGGAAAACAGTGGCCTTCTGCCACCAGTTTTTTTTTTAAGATCACGTGTTGATTATCCCTCTTCGTTGGAACAAGCTCCCTTCGTGTTTGCAGATAAAAATCGCTATCCCTCGGTGGCCTATTTAAATTCCAAACTTGTTTAATCGCACATAAGTTTGGCATGCTCTGCCTAACTCGGTATTATTTATTCGCAGTGTTCCTCGTGTACTGTAAAGCGTTAGCCTTGATCGTATACCTCAAAAATGTTGAAGTGCCATAACCCCGTTATGAAAATGATGCATTCGTTATTACTGTTCTGTAATTTTATTTCCTGCTAACAATGTAACATCTCCCCTCAGGTACTCTGCAGGTCTCGCAAAGCAGCCTATGGCTGAATGTTAATCACCCGTCACCAAATAAAATCGATTTGAAAACCAACTCTACCCTTCCCACTGGATGCGAATTTTCCATTAACTGGCTCAGGGCACTGGCTCAGATGAGAACCACCCTCACACGGTAATATCAATTGGGAAAAGTTTGACTTTAGACAACGGCAAGGATGCCCGTCATGCACAATGGGTTGTTGTAGGTTGTGGGGCTGTGTGGTGGGCAGCTGTAAAATCCATTGGGTGCATTGTATTTCTATGCTGCCACAATATATGCTACACTCCTTTACCCCGCACACAAGTAAAATAACCCCCACAACAGGCATCGAGTGCGGAAGCCCTCATCTAGCAATGAATTGCCGTGTGTATTCAGCATTATTTGCTCACCAAAGTGGTCAATTCATAATATTAAATGAAATCTTTGGTCTGCGGGTGAAAAAACCCAGGTTGTGGTGCACACACTTGTGAATGTACAAAGTATCGGTTGTACTTGCCCTTGCATAGTCCACTATGAGAGTACAGCAGCCCGAATAGATGTCCGCTCCATTCAGGGATGAGTTCGCTCTCTCGGCGCTCTCAACCGAAACAAACGTGGCCAAAAATTAAGGAAAACACGACCATTTCATTTTAAAAACAATACATTTAGCATCTCCAAAATAACATGTAAAATTACGTGAATGGCGGACATATCGTTACGGTTATGCATCTCGTTGAAAGGATATTCCACAAAGGCCTGCAGGCCATTCTTCCTGAAGATAACAATGCGTTGCAGAGGCCCAAATGGTTTGCAAATGTTGTAAAGCACATCCTGCAGGACCACATGGAGCACACAAACGCAGCGAGGTGATTTTGCACGCATTACCAAGTAAATTTGAAAAGCTTTTTTTCCAGTGAATTTTTAAGATCGAGCCATACAGGACATCAACGCTTTCCAAAATCAACATTAGGTCTATATATTGTTTTTTATTCAATGCCATTGGTGGACTTCAAAGCACAAACAAAAAACACGACTTCAATTGCCTCAAATGAACCAAAGGATCAATGTAATTTCGTTAGCAAAGCCATTCACTGTAATCCAAAACGGACATAATTTCACTCGTATAAATGAAACATGCGCGTGTGTGCGTGGCACACCCGACAAACTATTCACACATTAATGTCCAGCTGCTGTAAGTGTAACAATGCCCACCGTGGTGATGGGGTAGATGGGGTTGAGAATGGTGAAGAGCAGGATGTGGTTGCTGTTGCCGTTGTCCCCCGGGACGCCAGGGCGCCAAAGCTTCTAGCTGGTAGAGAAGTTAAAGTAGGCCGGCTGCCCGCACACGTAGACGGAGCCCTTGGACGAGTAGTCGACGCAGCTGCGGGAGCTCTCCGGGTCTTCAAACTCCACCAGCGCCTGCCGCGTCTTGGGTATCATCACCACGTAGCTGCACGGAGGGAGCGATTCAAACGAGTGCCGTTATTCAAAGATGTGGCCGACTTTAAAACGCATGCCTGTTGTTGTTAATGTTAAACACGAGGTTGGTCTGCTCCAAGTCACCTCATTTGATCTCAAGAAATGTTTCAATGCATGCAACGGAGTGGAGACTGGTTGGATGCAGGTTAGATGCCACGTCCCATTTCAGTTTGGCAGTGTAGTACGTTGGAATTGAATGTACTGTAAGAATATAATTATATTTAAAATACATCTTGAGGGTAATGTAGTCTTCTTCTGTCGATGTATCACCTGACAAACGAAGCCTCTTCAAACGTACATAAACAAGGTACGTGTGTGCACCATTTCAATACGAGATATTAATTTTTAACACGGTTACTAATCACAGTTGAACGTGTGCCGCTTTTGTCAGACGGCACAACAAAAGCAGCAGCGGCACTTTAATTCGGAGGGAATTCGTGACTTGGGGAAATTGAAAAACAAACGGTTTTTGTTTCCATTTAAAGCTTTCGTGACTGCAAGGATTCATCTTCTTTGGTTCTTTCGGTATAGTCGCGTAGAATGAGAATAAAATAATAAATTAATAAAAAAACACAATAAAATTCTCACGACGTTTCGGCCACAACACAAGTCGCCTTCATCAGGTGAAGGGACGAGACTGTCCCATTTCAGTTTGGCAGTCTCGTCCCTTCACCTGATGAAGGCCACTTGTGTTGTGGCCCGAAACGTCGTGAGAATTTTATCGCGTTATTTTTATTAATTTATTATTTTATTCTCATTCTACGCGGTGGTGACTTTACCGAAAGAACCCCAAAGAAGATGAAGTGGTTTTTGGTTGGTCACTTCAGGCTGGCAAGGCCCCGAGTAAGCCACGCACGGCGTCGCCGATCACGCCGTGACGTGGGCAACGCCGCGCCCTCTCGTCCACCGCCACACGCGGCCACGACTTTTTATTTACGGAAGTGGTTCTTGAGCTTTAACCTGCAGCCTTGCCACCCCCCCTTTGGTTCTCAATATTTTTTTTAAAACATACAATGTTTATTAATTTAGAGGTTTGATGGAACAAAGTAGCGGTGCGTACGTGCCCGTGCTCAATGTGTTTCGATGGATTTACCTTGTTAAAAAATAATCTGGCACGTCTTGCACCCCCAGAAAGGGCATCTTCCACCCCGTGCTTAAGAACCATCGAGTATTTTTGTGTTATGCAATTTCTTGAGTTATTGAACCGAAAATCGGTAATACTCGAATTTCCAAGGTCTACGTTCACTCCACGTCCGCAAACACCACCACCACAACAATAATAACAATAATAACACCAATAACAATAATAACTATAATAACAACAATAATCTTTGTTTTTTTTTCGGTAAAGTCACGTATAAATAAGAATTAATAAAATTACATAATAGCGTACGACGTTTCGGTTGCAACACAAGCAGCCATCATCAGGTACAGAAGAGCTAAATTTAAGAGAGAGGGGAAACACATAACCCCAGATGTATATACAAACACCCAAGTAGGGGGGAACTAACACCGACACAATAGGGGACATAGAGAGAGAAGCATACCAAACAGACAAGAGTTTAGCAGAATTTGGAAACCAAATAAAGCAACACAGACGGTCGGTCAAAACACAATTAACGCAAAGCCTGGTTGATTACGTTATTTCAAAGATTGCTAAATTGCAAGTTAAGTATGAAATTTAAGATACAGATGGCACACACACACATAGACATTCAAGTACAGCAGACCAGCACAGGTACAAGCACACAGTGAAGTCGCCTTAAATAGGCAGAGAAGGCAAGGCTGAGAGACAATGGGACATATTAGCATGAGAAGGCAAGGCTGAGAGACAATGGGACATTTTAGCATGAGAAGGCAAGGCTGAGAGACAATGGGACATTTTAGCATGAGGTATGCATAGAGCAAAGTGGAGCACGGCAGCAAACATTCGGAAGCACCAAGACCGACACACAGGCAGAGACAGCACAGAGAAACAAATCCAAGCACAGACACAAAGGCAGATACACAAGCAGAGACAACACAAGACAACACAAAGACAGACACAAAGATACAGACCTTATACCTCCCCGTAGAGGCGGTTTAAACTTGGTTCAAAGCTTTCGTGACTGCAGGAATTAATCTTTGGTGTTTTCGGTAAACAACAATAATAATACAGCTTTCTTCCCCATGCGGGCAACGGTCACCACCGACTGGTCACCTGACTAGGCCAAAGTACCGCACGGCCTCCACGAGGTCCGACTCGAGGGCTGTGTCCGAGAGTCCCCGCACGTGAACCACAGCCGACGGTGGGGGCTTGTGTGGGTCCTCAAACGTGTCCTGTGCACGTCGGCAAGGAAGCAAACTCAACACGACTATTGTGCAAAGCTGTTGTTTCCTCCTATACCGAGAAGACAGTTTTCAGTTTCATTTATTTGGTATAGCCCTGTGAGCCATTTGGCTCTTGAATCGGGTGCAACCGCAACAAACAAAAACATGAACAATAAAAACATCTTAAAGTGACTTTGTGTGACTGTGCAAACAAAAAATCCAGGAAAAAACAGCAAAATAATCCTTGAAATAGCACCGTACACCAACGCTGTGTGCAAAAATCCCAGTGGGATGCAAGTCAAACAACAACAACCACAAGACAACTAAGATTAAAGCCATCAGTCTAACTCCGTACTACAACAAAACAATCATGGCCAAACCATAAAACTTTTTCAAAATCACCAAAATAAAGCCAAGGCTAACATCGCCGGCAAGTGATATCGGAGCAGATGCAGACACTTGCATTAAAGGGCTTTTTAAATCTGCATCCGTTTGGCAAAAAATGGCCATAGCTCAGTGCCATCATTTCAGTAATCGCTAAGAACGTTCGCGAGTTTAACTTTAAATCTAAACGGCCCTCGAGTTACAAACTCTGGAACTCGCATCCCCCACCGCCAGGTGCGCTTTTGTAGACGCTGTAAAGTTTTATTCCGCAAAGTTTTTAATCACATTGGGGAGGGTCGAAGAGCTACCCCACGACGCTATCGCGTGGGACATTTAACATATCGGTATTTTAACTTAATTAGTATTTTAACTTTTGATTTAAAGCTTTCGTGACTGCAGGGATTAATATTCTTGGTTCTTCCGGAAAAGTCACCACGTAGAAGGGAAACAATAAAATAATAAAAATATAAAACAATACAATTCTCACGACGTTTTGACTGCAACACAAGAAGCAATCATCATCAGGTGTGAAAACCACAGCAAGAAAATTTGAATAAAAGTGGCATTTTTTTTAACGTCAGCACCACGGAGAGCGATTTGAGAGTTTGTTCAGATGGACCAGTCCATCTATGTTCTGAAAAGAGGAGGGGGGAGACGAAAATAATGGATGCGGTCTGAAAGCCACCGTAAGCGTGAACAATTAAGACCCGAAATGGTTTATCAAATCCTTCCAATGATTGTTAAGCCAGAATCCATCTTCTCGGTTGAAATTGTCTCTGTGCTTGTATATGTGGATAGCCTCATGAACGAATTTCTCCTGGTAGGCAATGTTTTTATTCGTGGTCCGCCAGGAAGTGTCTGTGTTGTTGGCCTGACTGGATGTGCTTCACATAATGTTGTTTCAGGTTTGTTGAATTCTCGTCTCTCATCTTTTGCTGTATTTACCTCCGTGATTTGTTCTTGACACCTGATGAAGATCGCTTGCGTTGTGATGGAAACGTCGTGATTGTTTTTTGTTTTAATATAATTTTATTGTATTTCTACATACGTGACTTTACCGAAAAAAACAATGAGTAATGTTTTTATTGTTTCATATTTTTTTATTATTTTAGTTCAGTGCAAAGAGAATACCCACCCTTAGAAGAGAAAACGCCGTATAAAAAAATTACACTGGAAATAGCCCAAAGTGTTAACGAACACGAAATCCACGTTTACCAAAACGCGTTTTACTGAACGTAAGCAGAGCCTAGCGATGCTGTGGTCCGCGTGGTCCATCCCCAACACCAACAACGAGAAGCTCTTCGCAACGGCACTGGAATCTGCGAGTTACAAAGCTAAACAATCACGTTAAATAATATAAACACGGCTGGTGGTGGTGGTGGCACGTCGCCTGAGTGAAGCCTCTGGCCCAGGCCTCACAACGAGGCTCTGGGCGAGGAGAAGTAAAAGAAACATCTTCTCGTTATAAAAACACCTCGTCAAGTCGCTCGTCACTGACGCTCACCATCGCGCCCGCCTGGACGCGGTCGTTGCCTTCGCCATTGACTCCCAGGCGCTTGGCCGCGTGCCGGGCGGCGGAGGTCAACATCGTCGTGATGGCGTGGAGCGCCGGAGGGAATCGATTCGCGATCCTGTCGCTAAAAAACTACGGCCGCGCGGATCGCCGAGCGTCAGCGGCAGCAGCGGGCGGCGGCGGCGGGGCGATTCCAACGCGTGACATCGATTCTCGGATCGATGTGTCCTCTGGCGATGTTCGCGCGGCTTGGTGTGACCCCACAGCCACTCGTCACGTGACGCCTCTCTCGGCCGACTGGGGCCGGCGACGGAGATCTGAAGCAGTCGTGGGCCTCCCCCTAGGTCGGACTCAGACTACAATTAAATTTGATTATATTTTTATAATATTAAATAAATAATAATAAAATGATAAAAATACTCAAATTTGATTATTGTAAAATCATTATAAATAAATAAAAATAAATTAAAAATAATCAAATTTGATTACTTTTAAATAAGAATAAATAAAAACCAAATTTGATTATTTTAAAAATAAGATTAAATAAGTAAAAATTTATAAATTAAAATAATAAAATTTGATTATTTTTTTAAATAATAAATGAATATCCATTATAAGTTAAAATAATCAAATTGGATTATTTTAAATAATAAATAATAAAATAATTGACCAATTACGATCACTTTAACATAATAAATCAAGGCAGAAATATTTAATTAATAATTTCGCCTTTCTTTATAACCAAATTTTATTATTTTATAATAATAATTAATAAAACTTACAAATAATCACATTTGATTATTTTAAATAATAAATAAATTTTCCTTTAGTATGTAACTAATCAAATTTGATTATTTTTAAATAAGAATAAATATATAAAAATAATCAAATCTGATTATTATATGAATTAAAAAAGAGGGATGACATTGTCATCCTCTCAGCCGACAAGGTCAATGCCACTGTCATCGTGGATAAAATACAATATAACAACAAAATTCAAGAATTACTCAACGATGGTAGCTATACAAAAATAAAAAGAGATCCCACCAACAGCCTCGTCATACAATCCAACAAAATCATTTCTGATTCAACCGCATTAATTGATCAAACCAAACAGTTCTCGTTGAAACCTTCTGCTACATGAAGTAGATACACCCCTTCGTCTCATCGTCTCTACTGCAGTGAGGGAAAAAAGTATTTGATCCCCTGCTGATTTTGTACGTTTGCCCACTGACTCAACACTGCCCATAGACTCAACACTGCACCATAGACTCAATACGTCACCATAGACTCAACACTACACCATAGACTCAACACTGCACCATAGACTCAATACTGCACCATAGACTCAACACGTCACCATAGACTCAACACTGCACCAAAGACTCAACACTGCACCATAGACTCAACACTGCTACCCATAGACTCAACACTGCCCGTAGACTCAACACTGCACCATAGACTCAACACTGCCCGTAGACTCAACACTGCACCATAGACTCAACACTGCACCATAGACTCAACACTGCAACATAGACTCAACACTGCCCATAGACTCAACACTGCCCACAGACTCAACACTGCCCATAGACTCAACACTGCCCACTGACTCAACACTGCCCATAGACTCAACACTGCACCATAGACTCAACACTGCACCATAGACTCAACACTACCCATAGACTCAGCACTGCACCATAGACTCAACACTGCACCATAGACTCAACACTGCACCATAGACTCAACACTGCCCATAGACTCAACAATGCACCATAGACTCAACACTGCACCATAGACTCAACACTACCCATAGACTCAACACTGCACCATAGACTCAACACTGCCCATAGGGGGATCCCTGCCTAGGGGTGTGAGGGGTCAAGGGGATCCCTGCCTAGGGGGTGTGAGGGGTCAAGGGGATCCCTGCCTAGGGGGTGTGAGGGGTCAAGGGGATCCCTGCCTAGGGGGTGTGAGGGGTTTTACCGGCACGAAGTTTTCGCCGAGGAGGCTTCGCGGTCCGCCCCTCTAGGCCGCTGTAACTTTATTGACACCACGTGGTGGCTGTAACTTTATTGACACCACGTGGTGGCTGTAAACTTTACTGACACCACGTGGTGGCTGTAAACTTTACTGACACCACGTGGTGGCTGTAACTTTATTGACACCACGTGGTGGCTGTAAACTTTACTGACACCACGTGGTGGCTGTAACTTTAGTGACACCACGCAGTTCCTGTAACTTTATTGACACCACGTGGTGTCTGTAACTTTATTGACACCACGTGTGTCACTGTGTGTCACTGTGTCGCTGTGTCACTGTTTGTGTACACTGTGTGTCACTGTGTTTGTGTACACTGTGTGTGTACACTGTGTGTGTGTACTGTGTGTCACTGTGTGTGTGTCGCTGTGTGTCACTGTGTGTGGGGAGCGATAGTGTAGCGGTTAGCGCGCTGCACTATGAACCTGGCGACCCGGGTTCGATTCCCGCTCACGGCCAACACCAGTGACGATTATCTGAACCGGTCCCGGGCTTCCCTTAGGTCGACTCAGCCTAAAATGAGTACCTGGTGCGGTGTGTAAACATTGCCACTAGGGAGACAAAGGCGGTCGGGCGTGGTGCTGGCCGCCCACCCCCTCGTGTACCGTTCAGGCCTTCATAGGTGCTCGCTAACAGGACTTGCCCCTACAGTCTAAGGCTATATGGGGGATCTTTGTATCTTTGTTTTTGTCACTGTGTGTCGCTGTGTCAGTTTGTGTACACTGTGTGTGTGTACACTGTTTGTGTACACTGTGTGTGTGTACACTGTGTGTGTACACTGTGTGTGTACACTGTTTGTGTACACTGTGTGTGTGTACACTGTGTGTGTACATTGTGTACACTGTTTGTGTCCGCATTGAACCGAACCCCCTGCAAGGCCATCTACTTAACGTTGAGAGAAAATTCACACGAAATGTCCTTTGCAATGAAGTCTTCCAGATGTAAATTGATACAAGCTTTTAATGAAGAAATAAAATCATTTAATTCAAAACACAACACAATTGAAAGATGTTTCATTTTAAAACTTCAAAACGGAGCATGGGGTACTTGCGTGAATGCGTCCTTCGTGTGCAAATGTTGTGACTTTCCTGGCCTGAAGGCCGTCAATGTGTTGGACCCTTAAATGGTGCACAGCGTCTCAACAACAGCAGTGGGGTTTGCTTCAACCGATAGGTTACGAACATCCAGACGTGAATCAGCAAGGAGCATTTCTAGTCCCAGTTAGACAAAATCTACGTCAACACGTAAGACAAAATTACAATTCGTGTTGTAGAGAATGTACCTCCTCCTATACGTGTAACTTTTAAGTGGTATGCCTTGTAACTGATAAATGATCCGAGCGTGCTACCTATTTCAAAGACAATGAGTTGCTCTAGATGCTTCATGAAACACAAAAGTACCCTTTGACCTGTATCACAAGAACAACAGGTCTCACCTGAGTTCTCTGTACAGGTTACTTTCAAACACACACACACACTTTGTCCTAACATCACTTATTCAATGTTTGACCCTTATAGATCAAATGTTACAAGTATGCACAAAACCAGACAAGTATACATTCTAAATTATTGACAGGCATATTAACAAAATTGGATTACTGCAGTGAAATATACTGCATCACGTTACATCGTATTAACAAGAAACTTTTTAAAAAGTTGCAGTCTGCTTCACAGTGTATGTAAAACATACTATTGTGTCATTCAAAACGAGTAGGCCATTGCATGCTGGCGTCGAAGTGAAAATGTAGCAAATTCTAAACATTACCTACAAACTACACAACTGAGATGACACATCAATCATCGCCCCCTACGGACAGGCTCTTGTCCACATGCAGGCCGGTGCAGGGCCACCACCTTGTGCGGCACAGGGGCAGCTGCTACTTGGGGATGCTCTTCGAGTGTTTCAGACGAGGTACGACACAAAACTCCGAGTTGCTGAGGCGGTTAAGCAAGCACCGTGTAAATGCAATTATGATAACATAGTGAATGCTTGGGAGCTTATTGTCTCTCGCTCCTGGTTAAAGATCTACCCAACCCATGGGCCCACAAAGTGTTCAACTTCACATTCTTCTCATTAAAGGCCTGTGACAAAGGTGCATCTATTGAAGCAACATCGTCTCTGGCTTACACATCTACCGGGTCTCCACTTGACTTTGTATTGTCTAGGAGCAAGTCCACCCACACCTCCACTTCCACAAACTGCTGGGAGTTGCCTCACTCTGCCTCAGTCAGAATTCTCCTCCTGCTTCACGATGTGAAGGTCCCATTTTGGATCATCTTCACATTTTACCTTCACTTCTTCGCTCATCACTTCTTCACATTTCACCATCACCTCTTCATATTTCACCTCGATACCTTCAAAAGTGTCCAAGCTGGGATTTTCTTCCGGTTCGTGTTTCATGAGGGATGGGCTCATTGCGGCACTTTGACTTTCACAAGCTGATTTCAGACTGCACTCCTTGTGGATTTTCTGATGCTTCTGTGCTCTCTGGTGTACTTGAAGATTTGATGAATCTGCAAACGGCTTCCCGCACAGAGTACACTTGAAGGGTTTCTCTCCCGTGTGTGTTCTCTGGTGTACTACAAGAGCAGATGAATGTGCAAACGCCTTCACGCACACACTGCACTTGAAGGGTTTCTCTCCTGTGTGTGTTCTCTGGTGTTTTACAAGATCAGATGAATGTGCAAACGCCTTCACGCACACACTGCACTTGAAGGGTTTCTCTCTCGTGTGTGTTCTCTGGTGTACTTCAAGATTTGATGAACGTGCAAACGCCTTCCCGCACAGAGTGCACCTGAAAGGTTTCTCTCCCGTGTGTGTTCTCTGGTGTTTTTTAAGAGCAGATGACTCTGCAAACGCCTTCCCACACACACTGCACTTGAAGGGTTTCTCTCCCGTGTGTGTTCTCTGGTGTTTTTTAAGAGCAGATGACCATGAAAATGCCTTCCCACAAACACTGCACTTGAAGGGTTTCTCTCCCGTGTGTGTTCTCTGGTGTTTTACAAGCGCAGATGACTGTGAAAATGCCTTCACGCACACACTGCCCTTGAAGGGTTTCTCTCCCGTGTGTGTTCTCTGGTGTTCTACAAGAGCAGATGACTGTGCAAATGCCTTCCCACAAACACTGCACTTGAAGGGTTTCTCTCCCGTGTGTGTTCTTTGGTGTGTTACAAGATGACATGAATATGAAAACGCCTTGCCGCACAGAGTACACTTGAAGGGTTTCTCTCCTGTGTGTTCTCTGGTGTTTTTTAAGAGCAGATGACCATGAAAATGCCTTCCCACACACACTGCACTTGAAGGGTGTTTCTCCCGTGTGTGTTCTCTGGTGTGTTTTAAGAACAAATGAACCTGAAAATGTCTTCCCACAAACACTGCACTTGAAGGGTTTCTCTCCCGTGTGTGTTCTCTGGTGTGTTACAAGATTACATGACTGTGTAAACGCCATCCCGCACATCGTGCACCTGAAGGGTTTCTCTCCCGTGTGTGTTCTCTGGTGGTTCTGAAAAACTGATGGCCATGCAAATGCCTTGTTACACACAGTACATTTGAAGGGTTTCTCTCCCGTGTGTGATCTTTGGTGTACTTGAAGATTTGATGAATCTGCAAACGCCTTCCCACACACACCGCACTTGAAGGGTTTCTCTCCCGTGTGTGTTCTCTGGTGTTTTTTTAACAACAGATGAACATGCAAACGCCTTCCCACACACAGTGCACTTGCAGGGTTTCTCTCCTGTGTCAGATTTCCAGTCCGGTCCGTGCTGTATGCACGCTGGTCGCATTGTTGACTTGTCGTACCGAGCTGCGCTGAGTGCCTTTGCTCCATCAGACCAAATCTGCAGAGGAAGCGTCAGCTGCAGACATAAAAAAAGAATATCCACACCATCTACACGTCAGGCACAGAGGAATGCACACGTGACTTACACGTCTATACTTATTAATATATTCATGATGTAGTGAAAAAGTTTCCCAAATTAATCAGATTTGATGAACGTGCAAACGCCTTCCCGCACAGAGTGCACCTGAAGGGTTTCTCTCCACGGGTTGTTATGGCACACAATGAGAGGGAAAATGTCATTAATATGCCTGTAAGCCTTCATATCATCAAGATGAATGGTAACCCAAAACTCTAAGCACACAATTTCGGCTGTCTGACTACAAAATGAATATTTATGAACGCTAAATTCAGCTGACATAGCAAAGGGTGTTGAAAACAATACTATTTGTGTTTTGCAGAAATGCATGAATTAATGTTCAATCGCAACTTAGAGGTGTGAATCCAGGCTCAGATGTCCTTGAATGCTGGGGATGAACAGTTCTGACTTCAGCTGAAGGTGTGTGCTGTGTTCACCTCCTGTTTTCATTCTTATAAAGAGTTCCAGAGGAAAACAAAAATAAACTATTGTTTTGATATAACCTCCACGTTCAACAGAGTTGATAGACTTTACTGCAAACACAAACTTGACACTGTCACACACTGCCATGAGTAAACAGGTGGCGGTGTGACCAGAACCATGCCTGGCCACCTTCATCTGCTCTGCATTAATTCTTCCTCACTCCACCAAGTAATGAATCGTCTCTCTCTCCCCGTGGTGAAGATGTTCCCCTCCACACATTCAGAGTCAACAGCGGCACGCGCTTAGCGTCTTTGACCGATAGATACATTGACACACGTATTGTTGGTTCTTTCAGTAAAGTCAGGTAGATAGAAAATAAAAATAACAGATTAAATTTAATAAGATAAAGACCACTCGTGTTGCGATCGAAACGTCGTGGGTTTTTTGCTTCATTTTCAATTTTTTTTTATTTTATTGTCATTTTATTTTCTATCTACGTGACTTTACCGAAAGAACCAAGAATATTAATTCCTGCAGTCACCAAAGTTTTAAGTCAAAACATTCACACAAGTTGACAAAGCCTCACCTTGTGTTGTTGTGGGCAGGTCGCTTCTGATAACAAGAGCGGTATAGCAGCTCAAGCGGGCTTGGCCTGGTAACAAAAGAAAATAAAAACTGCGTGAATATTTACAATAAAACAAAGTTACAAAGTGGCGAGCCGGGTGAAGACAAATTAAACTTAAGCGAGATAATTAAAGTAAACGCAATCAGGCGAGGGCAGGAGGCAAGGCCCCGCGTGGCTAGGCCCCGCGTTGTAAAGTTCCAACCTGGACATCGATTCCCATGCTCGCTGCTACTCAACTGACATCCCTACGAGAGAGAGGCTCTACCTTGGTAAACAACAACAACAACCACCACCACAACGATGAGAATTTCTCACCTCGGATTTCAGTGCAAGCGCGCACACGGCAGCTTCCTGTTGCCTAGCGACAGCAGGAAGTAGTATGACGTCACTTCCCTCCCACGAGCGGCTCTGTAACCGAATAAATTATGTTAATGAGGCCGGCCCATATGTCAGCGATGGGGGCGTGGGCGCTGAACCCGTCGCAATAAACTCGCGACGGCTTTAACGAATACATTATGTTAATGAGCCACCAGTCACTGGGCGTAGTTTTGCCCAAATAAGGATTGCCACTGGAACGATATCGGCAGCGACCCAGGCGGAGGTGACGTCACGCTCAAGAACGCGGTGGACTGAATACCTTGGTGACATGACGTCACTACGGAGGGAAACCTCCCCCTGGCGTTTCACGCCGATGAGGTAATGCAGAGTGGTGACGTCACAAAGGTGGAGTTTAAGTTGATTTAGATTCATTTTCCATTGCTCCCTCCCTTGGGTGTGTGAGCTCAGCTACAACACCGTGGACATTATTGTGTATACACTGTGTGTGTGTGCACTGTGTGTATGTACACTATGTGTATACAATGTGTGTGTCACTGTGTGTCGCTGTGTGTCACTGTGTGTCACTGTGTGTGTGTACACTGTGTATACCCTGTCTGTCTACACTGTGTGTCACTGTGTGTGTGTACACTGTGTGTGTATATATACACTGTGTGTGTACCGTGTGTGTACACTGTGTATATACTGTATGTACAATGTGTGTGTACACTGTGTGTGTACAATGTGTGTGTACATTGTGTACACACTGTATGTACACTGTGTGTGTGTACACTGTGTATACACTGTGTGTACACTGTGTGTGTGTACACTGTGTGTGTACACTGTGTATGTGTACACTGTGTGTATACACTGTGTGTGTACGCTGTGTGTACACTGTGTGTGTGTACACTGTGTGTGTGTACACTGTTTGTGTCCGCATTGAACCGAACCCCCAGCAAGGCCATCTACTTAATGACGAGAGAAAATTCACACGAAATGTCCTTTTCAATGAAGTCTTCCACATGTAAATTGATACAAGCTTTTAATGAAGAAATAAAATCATCTAATTCAAAACACAACACAATTCAAAGATGTTTCATTTTAAAGACTTCAAAACGGAGCATGGGGTACTTGCGTGAATGCGTCCTTCATGTGCAAATGTTGTGACTTTCCTGGCCTGAAGGCCGTCAATGTGTTGGACCCTTATTGGTGCACAGCGTCTCAACAACAGCAGTGGGGTTTGCTTCAACCGATAGGTACGAACATCCAGACGTGAATCAGCAAGGAGCATTTCTAGTCCCAGTTAGACAAAATCTACATCAACACATAAGACAAAACTACAATTCGTGTTGTAGAGAATGTACCTCCTCCTAAACGTGTAACTTTCAAGTGGTATGCCTTGTAACTGATGAATGATCCGAGCGTGCTCCCTATTTCAAAGACGATGAGTTGCTTCAGAGGCAGACGCTTCGTGAAACACAAAAGTACCCTTTGACCTGTATCACAAGAACAACGGGTCTCACCTGAGTTCTCTGCACAGGTTACTTCCAAACACACACACACACTTTGTCCTAACATCACTTATTCAATGTGTGACCCTCAGATAAAATGTTACATGTACGCGCACAATCAGACAAGTATTAATTCTAAATTATTGACGGGCATATTGACGGGCATATTAACATTGAATTACTGCAGCGAAATTGACTGCATCACGTTACATCGTATTAACAAGAAGCTATTTTACAAATACGCACCGTCTGCTTAACAGTGTATGTACAACGTACTATTGTTGCGTCATTCAAAACGAGTAGGCCATTGCATGCTGGCGTCTGGGTCAAAATGTAGCAAATTCTAAACATTACGCTACAAATAATAGATCACGGCGTTTCGATGGCAACACAAGCAATCGTCATCAGGTGGGACAAGCACAGCAGCAAGAAGAAGAAACTGCTGGAGTAGGCGCCTACTACTTCAGCAGTTTCTCTTGCTGTGGTTGTCCCACCTGATGACGATTGCTTGTGTTGTGATCTAAACGCCGTGATCTGTTATGTTTCTACCCACGTGGTGACTTTACCGAAAGAACTCAAGAGTGTGGATTCCTGCAGTTACGAAAGCTTCGAATCAAGATTGCCTACAAACTACACAACTGAGATGACGCATCAATCATCGCCCCCTACTGACAGGCTCTTGTCCACATGCAGGCCGGTGCAGGGCCACCACCTTGTGCCACACAGGGGCAGCTGGTACTTGGGGATGCTCTTCGAGTGTTTCAGACGAGGTACGACAGGAAACTTCGAGTTGCTGAGGCGGTTAAGCAAGCACCGTGTAAATGCAATTATTATAACATAGTGAATGCTTGGGGGCTTATTGTCTCTCGCTCCTGGTTAGAGATCTACCCAACCCACAGGTCCACAAAGACTGGCCGCTCGCCCTTACTCTGCAGATAGAACCTAGAAACTGAGTGTTCAACTTCACATTCTTGTCATTAAAGGCCTGTGACAAAGGTGCATCTATTGTAGCGACATCGTCTCAAGCTTACACATCTACCGGTTCTCCACTTGACTTTGTATTGTCTCGGAGGAAGTCCACCCACACCTCCACTTCCACAAACTGCTGGGAGTTGCCTCGCTCTGCCTCACAGTCAGAATTCTCCTCCTGCTTCACGTTGCCTCCATTGATGTGAAGGTCCCATTTTGGATTTGAATCTTCATCTTCACATTTCACCTTCACTTCTTCGCTCTTCACCATCACTTCTTCCCTCTTCACCATCACCTCTTCATATTTCACCTCGATACCTCTAAAAGTGTCCACGCTGGGATTTTCTTCCGGTTCGTGTTTCATGAGGGATGGGCTCATGGTGGCACTTTGACTTTCACAAGCTGATTTCAGACTGCACTCCTTGTGGATCTTCTGATGCTTCGGTGTTCTCTGGTGTACTTTAAGATGTGACTGTGCAAACGCCATCCCACACAGAGTGCACCTGAAGGGTTTCCCTCCTGTGTGTGTACTCCGGTGTCTTTGCAGATGTGATGACTGTGCAAACGCCTTCCCGCACATCGTGCACTTGAAGGGTTTCTCTCCCGTGTGTGTTCTCTGGTGTTTTTTAACAACAAATGACCGTGAAAACGCCTTCCAACACACAGTGCACTTGAAGGGTTTCTCTCCCGTGTGAGTTCTCTTGTGCCGTGTGAAATCTCCAGTCCGATCCGTGCTGTATGCACACCGGTCGCATTGGAGCCTTGTCCTACCGAGCTGCGCTGAGCGCATTTGCTCCATCAGACCAATTCTGCGGAGGAAGCGTCAGAGGAAGCGTCAGCTGCAGACAGAAAAAAATAATATCCACACCATCTACACGTCAGTATCGAGGCACAGAGGAATGCATATATAGTCACATGTGACTTACACGTCTACATTCATATATTCATGATGTAGTAAAAACGTTTCCCAAATTCATCACAGGGCTGTTATGGCACACAATGAGAGGGCAAATGGTCATAAACATGCCTGGAAGCCCTCGTATCTTCAAAATGAATGTTCACCAAAAACTCCAACCACACAATTTCAGCTGTCTGGCTTCAAAAGGAATATTTATGAGAGCTAAATTCAGCTGACACAGCAAAGGGTGTTGAAAACAATACTATTTGTGTTGTGCAGAAATTCATAAATTAACGTTCAATCGCAACTTAGAGGTGTGAATCCAGGCTCAGATGTCCTTAAATGCTGGGATGAACAGTTCCGACTTCAGCTGCATGTGTGCTGTGTTAACTTCCTGTTTCCATTCTTATAAAGAGTTCCAGAGGAAAACAAAAGTAAACTATTGTTATGATATAACCTCCGTGTTCAACAGAGTTAATAGACTTTACTGCAAACACAAACTGTACACTGTCACTGGGTAAACAGGCGGTGGCGTGTCTAGAATCATGCCTGGCCACCTTCATCTGCTTGGAATGAATGCTTCCTCACTCCACCAAGTAATTGAGGATCAACGAACATAGCCGAGGCTAACTGGAGTTTGCGTGTCTCTCGCCGTGGTGAGATGTTAACTACCTCACCTGGTATACAGGAAGTCGTGGGTTCGATCCCGACCCTGACGCCTGCTTATATTTGGAGTTTGCGCGTCACTCCGTTTAGCGTCTTTGACCGATAGACATTGACACACGTATTCTTGTTGATTTCGGTAAAGTTACGTAAATAGAAAATAAGAATAACAGATAATACAATTACATTAAATAAAGACCACTTGTGTTGCGATCAAAACGTGAGTTTTTTTGCTTTATTTACAATTTATTTTATTTATTTTTATTTTATTTTCTATCTACGTGACTTTACCGAAAGAACCAAGAATATTAATTCCTGCAGTCACCAAAGCTTTAAGTCAAAACATTCACACACGTTGACAAAGCCTCACCTTGTGTTGTTGTGGGCAGGTCGCTTCTGATAACAAGAGCGGTATAGCAGCTCAAGCGGGCTTGGCCTGCTAACAAAAGAAAATAAAAACTGCGTGAATATTTACAATAAAACAAAGTTACAAAGTGGCGAGCCGGGTGAAGACAAATTAAACTTAAGCGAGATAATTAAAGTGAATGCAATCAGGCGAGGGCAGGAGGCAAGGCCCCGCGTGGCTAGGCCCCACGCTGTAAAGTTCCAACCTGGACATCGATTCCCATGCTCGCTGCTACTCAACTGACATCCCTACGAGAGAGAGGCTCTACCTTGGTAAACAACAACAACCACCACCACAACGACCACCACCACAACGATGAGAATTTCTCACCTCGGATTTCAGTGCAAGCGCGCACACGGCAGCTTCCTGTTGCCTCGCAACTGCAGGAACTAGTATGACGTCACTTCCCTCCCAAGAGCGGCTGTTACTGTATAAATTATGTTAATGAGGCCGGCCCATATGTCGAGAGATGGGGGCGTGGGCGCTGAACCTGTCGCAATAAACTCGCGACGGCTTTAACGGACACATTATGTTAATGAGCCACCAGTCACTGGGCGCAGCTGTGCCCAAATAAGGATTGCCACTGGAACGATATCGGCAGTGACCTGAGCGGAGGTGACGTCACGCTCAAGTGCGCGGTGGACGGGGGAGGGCTGAATAACCTGGTGACATGACGTCACTAACGAGGTACACCTCACCCTGGCGTTTCACACCGATGAGGTAATGCAGAGTGGTGACGTCACAGAGTTGGAGTTTAAGTTGATTTAGATTGGGTGTGTGAGCTCAACAACAACGTGGACATTATTGTGTATACACTGTGTGTGTGTACACTGTGTGTGTGTACACTATGTGTATACACTGTGTCACTGTGTCGCTGTGTCACTGTGTGTGTACACTGTGTGTATATACTGTGTGTGTACTCTGTGTGTGTACACTGTGTATATACTATATGTACACTGTGTGTACACTGTGTGTACTATTTGTGTACACTGTGTATACACTGTGTGTTCAATGTGTGTGTACATTGTGTGTACACTGTGTATATACACTGTGTGTACACTGTGTGTATACACTGTGTATACTGTGTGTGTACACTGTTTGTGTACACTGTGTGTACATGTGTGTGTGTACTGTGTGTGTACACTGTGTGTGTACACTGTGTACAGTGTGTACACTGTGTACACTGTTTGTACAGTGTGTGTGTACACTGTGTGTACATTGTGGGTGTACACTGTGTGTACACTGTGTGTGTGTACATTGTGTGTGTACACTGTATGTACACTGTGTGTGTGTACACTGTTTGTGTCCGCATTGAACCGAACCCCCGGCAAGGCCATCTGCTTAATGACGAGAGAAAATTCACGCGAAATGTCCTTTTCAATGAAGTCTTCCAGATGTAAATTGATACAAGCTTTTAATGAAGAAATAAAATCATCTAATGCAAAACACAACACAATTCAAAGATGTTTCATTTTAAAACTTCAAAACGGAGCATGGAGTACTTGCGTGAATGCGTCCTTCGTGTGCAAATGTTGTGACTTTCCTGGCCTGAAGGCCGTAAATGTGTTGGACCCTTATTGGTGCACAGCGTCTCAACAACAGCAGTGGGGTTTGCTTCAACAGATAGGTAACGAACATCCAGACGTGAATCAGCAAGGAGCATTTCTAGTCCCAGTTAGACAAAATCTACGTCAACACGTAAGACAAAACTACAATTCGTGTTGTAGAGAATGTACCTCCTCCTATACGTGTAACTTTCAAGTGGTATGCCTTGTAACTGGTGAATGATCCGAGCGTGCTCCCTATTTCAAAGATAATGAGTTGCTCCAGAGGCAGACGCTTCGTGAAACACGAAAGTACCCTTTGACCTGTATCACAAGAACAACGGGTCTCACCTGAGTCCTCTGTACAGGTTACTTCCAAACACACACACACTTTGTCCTAACATCACTTATTCAATGTGTGACCCTCAGATAAAATGTTAAATGCACAATCAGACAAGTATTCATTATAAATCATTGACGGGCATATTAGCAACATTGAATTACTGCAGCGAAATTGACTGCATCACGTTACATCGTATTAACAAGAAGTTATTTTACAAATACGCACTGTCTTCTTAACCGTGTATGTACAACGTACTATTGTTGCGTCATTCAAAACGAGTAGGCCGTTGCATGCTGGCGTCTGGGTCAAAATGTATCAAATTCTAAACATTACGCTACAAATAATAGATCACGGCGTTTCGATGGCAACACAAGCAATCGTCATCAGGTGGGACAAGCACAGCAGCAATAAGAGGAAACTGCTGGAGTAGGCGCCTACTACTTCAGCAGTTTCTCTTGCTGTGGTTGTCCCACCTGATGACGATTGCTCGTGTTGTGATCTAAACGCCGTCATCTGTTATGTTTCTACCCACGTGGTGACTTTACCGAAATAACTCAAGAGTGTGGATTCCTGCAGTCAGGAAAGCTATGAATCAAGATTACCTACAAACTACACAACTGAAATTACGCATCAATCATCGCCCCCTGACAGGCTCTTGTCCACATGCAGGCTGGTGTAGGACCACCACCTTGTGCCACACAGGTGCAGCTGCTACTTGGGGATGCTCTTCGAGTGCTTCAGACGAGATACAAAACTCCGAGTTGCTGAGGCGGTTAAGCAAGCACCGTGTAACTGCAATTATTATAACATAGTGAATGCTTGGGGGCTTATTGTCTCTCGCTCCAGGTGAGAGATCTACCCAACCCACGGGCCCACAAAGACTGGCCGCTCTTACTCTGCAGGTTGAACCTAGGAACTGAGTGTCCAACTTCACGTTCTTGTCATTAAAGGCCTGTGACAAAGGTGCATCTATTGTAGCGACATCGTCTCTGGCTTACACATCTACCGGGTCTCCACTTGACTTTGTATTGTCTAGGAAGTCCACCCACACCTCCACTTCCACAAACTGCTGGGAGTTGCCTCGCTCTGCCTCAGTCAGAATTCTCCTCCTGCTTTACGATGTGAAGGTCCCATTTTGGAGTTGAATCTTCATCTTCACATTTTACCTTCACTTCTTCGCTCATCACTTCTTCCCTCTTCACCATCACTTCTTCACATTTCACCTTCACCTCTTCATATTTCACCTCGATACCTTTAAAAGTGTCCAAGCTGGGATATTCGTCCGGTTCGTGATTCACGAGGGATGGGTTCATTGCGGCACTTTGACTTTCACAAGCTGATTTCAGACTCCACTCCTTGTGGATCTTCTGATGCTTCTGTGTTCTCTGGTGTACTTGAAGATTTGATGAACGTGCAAATGCCTTCCCACACACACTGCACTTGAAGGATTTCTCTTCTGTATGTGTTCTCTGGTGTTTTAAAAGCAGATGAATCTGAAACTGTCTTCCCACACACACTGCACTTGAAGGGTTTCTCTTCTGTGTGTGTTCTCTGGTGTTTTTTAAGAGCAGATGACCGTGAAAATGCCTTCCCACAAACACTGCACTTGAAGGGTTTCTCTCCCGTGTGTGTTCTCTGGTGTAATACGAGATTATATGACTGTGTAAACGCCATCCCGCACATCGTGCACCTGAAGGGTTTCTCTCCCGTGTGTGTTCTCTGGTGTTTTACAAGATCAGATGACTGTGCAAATGCCTTCACGCACACACTGCACTTGAAGGGTTTCTCTCCTGTGTGTGTTCTCTGGTGTTTTTTAAGAGCAAATGACCGTGTAACCGCCATCCCGCACACACTGCACTTGAAGGGTTTCTCTCCCGTGTGTATTCTCTGGTGTTTTCTAAGAGTAGATAAATCTGAAAATGCCTTCCCACAAACACTGCACTTGAAGGGTTTCTCTCCCGTGTGTGTTCTCTGGTGGTTCTTAAAAACTGATGGCCATGCAAATGCCTTGTTACACACAGTACATTTGAAGGGTTTCTCTCCTGTGCGAGTTCTCTGGTGCCGTGTCAAATTTCCAGTCCGGTCCGTGCTGTATGCACGCTGGTCGCATTGTTGACTTGTCGTACCGAGCTGCGCTGAGTGCCTTTGCTCCATCAGACCAATTCTGCAGAAGAAGCGTCAGCTGCAGACAGAAAAAAAGAATATCCACACCATCTACACGTCAGGCACAGAGGAATGCACACGTGACTTACACGTCTATACTTATTAATATATTCATGATGTAGTGAAAAAGTTTCCCAAATTCATCAGATTTGATGAATCTGCAAACGCCTTCACGCACAGAGTGCACCTGAAGGGTTTCTCTCCACGGGCTGCTATGGCACACAATGAGAGGGAAAATGTCATTAATATGCCTGGAAGCCCTCATATCTTCCAGATGAATGTTAACTCAAAACTCTAAGCACACAATTTCGGCTGTCTGACTACAAAAGGAATATTTATGAAAGCTAAATTCAGCTGACATAGCAAAGGGTGTTGAAAACAATACTATTTGTGTTATGCAGAAATGCATAAATTAACGTTCAATCGCAACTTAGAGGTGTGAATCCAGGCTCGGATGTCCTTGAATGCTGGGATGAACAGTTCTGACTTCAGCTGCATGTGTGTGGTGTGTTCACCTCCTGTTTCCATTCTTATAAAGAGTTCCAGATGAAAACAAAAATAAACAATTTTTTTGATACAACCTCCGTGTTCAACAGAGTTAATAGACGTTACTGCAAACACAAACTTGACACTGTCACACACTGCCATGAGTAAACAGGTGGTGGTGTGACCAGAACAATGCCTGGCCACCTTCATCTGCTCAGCATTAATTCTTCCTCACTCCACCAAGTAATGAATCGAGGATCAATCAACATAGCCGAGGCTATCCGTGTCTCTGTCTCTCTCCCCGTGGTGAAGGTGTTCCCCTCCACACATTCAGAGTCAACAGCAGCACGAGCTTAGCGTCTTTGACCGATAGATACATTGACGCACGTATTGTTGGTTCTTTCAGAAAAGTCACATAGATAGAAAATAAAAATAACAGATTAAATTTAATAAGATAAAGACCACTTGTGTTGCGATCGAAACGTCGTGGGTTTTTTGCTTTATTTAAAAAATATATTTTTCATTTAATTTGATTGCTATTTTTATTTTATTTCATATCTACGTGACTTTACCGAAATAACCAAGAAAATTCATTCCTGCAGTCACCAAAGTTTAAAGTCAAAACATTCACACACGTTGACAAAGCCTCATCTTGTGTTGTTGTGGGCAGGTCGCTTCTGATAACAAGAGCGGTATAGCAGCTCAAGCGGGCTTGGCCTGGTGAAAACAAAAGAAAATAAAAACTGCGTGAATATTGACAATAAAACAAAGTTACAAAGTGGCGAGCCGAGTGAAGACAAATTAAACTTAAGCGAGATAATTAAAGTGAATGCAATCAGGCGAGGGCAGGAGGCAAGGCCCCGCGTGGCTAGGCCCTGCGTTGTAAAGTTCCAACCTGGACATCGATTCCCATGCTCGCTGCTACTCAACTGACATCCCTACGAGAGAGAGCTAGGCTCTACCTTGGTAAACAACAACCACCACCACCACAACAACAACCACCACCACCACAACGATGAGAATTTCTCACCTCGGATTTCAGTGCAAGCGCGCACACGGCAGCTTCCTGTTACCTCGCGACAGCAGGAAGTAGTATGACGTCACTTACCTCCCACGAGCGGCTCAGTAACTGAATAAATTATGTTAATGAGGCCGGCCCATATGTCGAGGAATGGGGGCGTGGGCGCTGAACCCGTCGCAATAAACTCGCGACGGCTTTAACGGACACATTATGTTAATGAGCCACCAGTCACTGGGCGTAGCTTTGCCCAAATAAGGATTGCCACTGGAACGATATAGGCAGTGACCCAAGCGGAGGTGACGTCACGCTCAAGAGCGCGGTGGACGGGGGAGGGATGAATACCGTGGTGACATGACGTCACTAGCGAGGTACACCTCCCGCTGGCGTTTCACGCCGATGAGGTAATGCAGAGTGGTGACGTCACAGAGTTGGAGTTTAAGTTGATTTAGGTTCATTTTCATTGCTCCCTCCCTTGGGTGTGTGAGCTCAGCAACAACAACGTGGACATTATTGTGTATACACTGTGTGTGTGTACACTGTGTGTGTGTAGACTCTGTGTGTGTACACTGTGTATGTACACTGTGTGTGTACAGTGTGTCTACACTGTGTGTGTGTGTACACTGTGTGTGTATGTACACTATGTGTATACACTGTGTACGTATATACACTGTGTGTGTGTACACTACCTTGGTATACACTGTCACTGTGTCGCTGTGTGTGTCACTGTGTGTGTGTCACTGTGCCTGGCACAAGCGTCGTGGTGACGTCACCCCCACTTAGTGGCGAATGGCGGTTGTTGTTGTGTCACTGTGTGTCTGTGTGTGTGTCACTGTGTGTACACTGTGTGTGTACACTGTGTGTGTGTACACTGTTTGTGTACAGTGTGTGTGTACACTGTGTGTGTGTACACTGTGTGTGTGTACACTGTGTGTGTACACTGTGTCCGCATTGAACCGAACCCCCGGCAAGGCCATCTACTTAATGACGAGAGAAAATTCACACGAAATGTCCCTTTCAATGAAGTCTTCCAGATGTAAATTGATACAAGCTTTTGATGAAGAAATAAAATAATCTAATTCAAAACACAACACAATTCAAAGATGTTTCATTTTAAAACTTCAAAACGGAGCATGGTGTACTTGCGTGAATGCGTCCTTCGTGTGCAAATGTTGTGACTTTCCTGGCCTGAAGGCCGTCAATGTGTTGAACCCTTATTGGTGCACAGCGTCTCAACAACAGCAGTGGGGTTTGCTTCAACCGATGGTTACGAACATCCAGACGTCAATCAGCAAGGAGCATTTCTAGTCCCAGTTAGACAAAATCTACGTCAACACGTAAGACAAAACTACAATTCGTGTTGTAGAGAATGTACCTCCTCCTATACGTGTAACTTTCAAGTGGTATGCCTTGTAACTAATGAATGATCCGAGCGTGCTCCTTATTTCAAAGACGATTAGTTGCTCCAGAGGCAGACGCTTCGTGAAACACAAAAGTACCCTTTGACCTGTATCACAAGAACAACGGGTCTCACCTGAGTTCTCTGTACAGGTTACTTCCAAACAGACACACTTTGTCCTAACATCACGTATTCAATGTTTGACCCTTACAGATCAAATGTTGCAAGTATGCACAAAATCAGACAAGTATTCATTCTAAATTATTGACAGGCATATTAACAAAATTGGATTACTTCAGTGAAATATCCTGCATCACGTTACATCGTATTAACAAGAAGCTTTTAAAAAAATGCAGTCTGCTTCACAGTGTATGTAAAACATACTATTGTGTCATTCAAAACGAGTAGGCCATTGCATGCTGGCGTCTGAGTGAAAATGTAGCAAATTCTAAACATTACCTACAAACTACACAACTGAGATTACACATCAATCATCGCCCCCTACGGATAGGCTCTTGTCCACATGCAGGCCGGTGCAGGGTCACCACCTTGTGCCACACAGGGGCAGCTGCTACTTGGAGATGCTCATTGAGTGTTTCAGGCGAGGTACGACACAAAACTCCGAGTTGCTGAGGCGATTAAGCAAGCACCATGTAAAAGCAATTATTATGATAACATAGTGAATGCTTGGGAGCTTATTGGCTCTTGCTCCTGGTTAGAGATCTACCCAACCCACGGGCCCACAAAGTGTTCAACTTCACATTCTTGTCATTAAAGGCCTGTGACAAAGATGCATCTATTGTAGCGACATCGTCTCTGGCTTACACATCTACCGGGTCTCCACTTGACTTTGTATTGTCTAGGAGCAAGTCCACCCACACCTCCACTTCCACAAACTGCTGGGAGTTGCCTCACTCTGACTCACAGTCAGAATTCTCCTCCTGCTTTACGATGTGAAGGTCCCATTTTGGAGTTGAATCTTCATCTTCACATTTCACCTTCACCTCTTCATATTTCACCTTGATACCTTTAAAAGTGTCCAAGCTGGGATTTTCGTCCGGTTCTTGTTTCATGAGGGATGGGCTCATTGCGGCACTTTGAATTTCACAAGCTGATTTCAGACTCCGACTCGGCTCCTTGTGATGCTTTTGTGTTCTCTGGTGTCTTAGAAGATTTGATGAATCTGCAAACGGCTTCCCGCACAGAGTACACTTGAAGGGTTTCTCTCCTGTGTGTGTTCTCTGGTGTTTTACAAGATCAGATGACTGTGCAAATGCCTTCACGCACACACTGCACTTGAAGGGTTTCTCTCCCGTGTGTGTTCTCTGGTGTTTTACAAGAGCAGATGACTGTGCAAATGCCTTCACGCAGACACTGCACTTGAAGGGTTTCTCTCCCGTGTGTGTTCTCTGGTGTACTTGAAGATGTGGTGACTGTGCAAACGCCATCCCGCACACAGTGCACTTGAAGGGTTTCTCTCCCGTGTGTGTTCTCTGGTGTGTTATAAGATGACATGAATCTGACAACGCCTTGCCGCACAGAGTACACTTGAAGGGTTTCTCTCCCGTGTGTGTTCTCTGGTGTTTTTTAAGAGCAGATGACCATGAAAATGCCTTCCCACAAACACTGCACTTGAAGGGTTTCTCTCCCGTGTGTGTTCTCTGGTGTATTACAAGATGACATGAATCTGAAAACGCCTTGCCGCACAGAGTACACTTGAAGGGGTTTTTTCCTGTGTGTGTTCTCTGGTGTTTTTTAAGAGCAGATGACCATGAAAATTCCTTCCCACAAACACTGCACTTGAAGGGTTTCTCTCCCGTGTGTGTTCTCTGGTGTGTTTTAAGAGCAAATGAACCTGAAAATGTCTTCCCACAAACACTGCACTTGAAGGGGTTCTCTCCCGTGTGTTTTCTCTGGTGTGTTTTAAGAGCAGATGACCATGAAAATGCCTTCCCACAAACACTGCACTTGAAGGGTTTCTCTCCTGTGTGTGTTCTCTGGTGTACTTTAAGATTTGAAGAATGTGCAAACGCCTTCCCGCACAGAGTGCACCTGAAGGGTTTCTCTCCCGTGTGTGTTCTCTGGTGTGTTACAAGATTATATGAATCTGAAAACGCCTTCCCGCACAGAGTACACTTGAATGGTTTCTCTCCTGTGTGTGAGTTCTCTGGTGCCGTGTTAAATTTCCAGTCCGGTCCGTGCTGTATGCACGCTGGTCGCATTGTTGACTTGTCGTACCGAGCTGTGCTGACTGCCTTTGCTCCATCAGACCAATTCTGCAGAGGAAGCGTCAGCTGCAGACAGAAAAAAATAATATCCACACCATCTACACGTCAGGCACAGAGGAATGCATACGTGACTTACACGTCTATACTTATTCATATATTCATGATGTAGTGAAAAAATTTCCCAAATTCATCAGATTTGATGAACGTGCAAATGCCTTCCCGCACAGAGTGCACCTGAAGGGTTTCTCTCCACGGGCTGTTAGGGCACACAATGAGAGGGAAAATGTCATTAATATGCCTGGAAGCCTTCATATCTTCCAAGATGAATGTTAACCCAAAACTCTAAGCACACAATTTCGGCTGTCTGACTACAAAATGAATATTTATGAAAGCTAAATTCAGCTGACATAGCAAAGGGTGTTGAAAACAATACTATTTGTGTTATGCAGAAATGCATAAATTGATGTTTAATCGCAACTCAGGTGTGAATCCAGGCTCAGATGTCCTTGAATGCTGGGATGAACAGTTCCGACTTCAGCTGAATGTGTGTGCTGTGTTCACCTCCAGTTTCCATTCTTATAAAAGTTCCAGAGGAAAACAAAAATAAACTATTGTTTTGATATAACCTCCGTGTTCAACAGAGTCAATAGACTTTACTTCAAACACAAACTTGACACTGTCACACACTGCCATGGGTAAACAGGTGGTGGTGTGACCAGAACCATGCCTGGCGACCTTCATCTGCTCAGCATTAATTCTTACTCACTCCACCAAGTAATGAATCGAGGATCAATCAACATAGCCGAGGCTATCCGTGTCTCTGTCTCTCTCTCCCCGTGGTGAAGGTGTTCCCCTCCACACATTCAGAGTCAACAGCGGCACGCGCTTAGCGTCTTTGACCGATAGACATTGACGCACGTATTGTTGGATCTTTCAGTAAAGTCACGTAGATAGAAAATAAAAATAACAGATTAAATTTAATAAGATAAAGACCACTTTTGTTGCGATTAAAACGTCGTGGGTTTATTGCTTTATTTTAAAAAATTTATTTTTCATTTTTTTATTATTTTATTTTCTATCTACGTGACTTTACCGAAAGAACCAAGAATATTAATTCCTGCAGTCACCAAAGTTTTAAGTCAAAACATTCACACACGTTGACAAAGCCTCACCTTGTGTTGTTGTGGGCAGGTTGCTTCTGATAACAAGAGCGGTATAGCAGCTCAAGCGGGCTTGGCCTGCTAACAAAAGAACGAAAATAAAAACTGCGTGAATATTTACAATAAAACAAAGTTACAAAGTGGCGAGCCGGGTGAAGACAAATTAAACTTAAGAGAGATAATTAAAGTGAATGCAATCAGGCGAGGGCAGGAGGCAAGGCCCCGCGTGGCTAGGCCCCGCGTTGTAAAGTTCCAACCTGGACATCGATTCCCATGCTCGCTGCTACTCAACTGACATCCCTACGAGAGAGAGGCTCTACCTTGGTAAACAACAACAACCACCACCACAACCACCACCACAACGATGAGAATTTCTCACCTCGGATTTCAGTGCAAGCGCGCACACGGCAACTTCCTGTTGCCTCGCGACAGCAGGAAGTAGTATGACGTCACTTCCCTCCAACGAGCGGCTCTGTAACTGAATAAATTATGTTAATGAGGCCGGCCCATATGTCGAGCGATGGGGGCGTGGGCGCTGAACCCGTCGCAATAAACTCGCGACGGCTTTAACAGAAACATTATGTTAATGAGCTACCAGTCACTGGGCGTAGCTTTGCCCAAATAAGGATTGCCACTGGAACGATATCGGCAGTGACACAAACGGAGGTGACGTCACGCTCAAGAGCGCGGTGGACGGGGGAGGGGTGAATACCGTGGTGACATGACGTCACTAGCTAGGTACACCTCCCCCTGGGGTTTCACGCCAATGAAGTAATGCAGAGTGGTGACGTCACAGAGTTGGAGTTTAAAGTTGAATTAGATTCATTTTCCATTGCTCCCTCCCTTTGGTGTGTGAGCTCAGCAACAACGTGGACATTATTGTGTATACACTGTGTGTGTGTACACTGTGTGTGTGTCACTATGTCACTGTGTGTGTGTCACTGTGTGTGTGTACACTGCGTGTGCACACTGTGTGTCACTGTGTGTGTGTACACTGTGTGTGTGTACACTGTGTGTACACTATGTGTATACACTGTGTGTGTACACTGTGTGTGTGTACACTGTGTGTGTGTACACTGTGTGTGTGTGTACTGTGTGTACATTTCGATTTAAAGCTTACGTGACTGCAATGATTCATCTTCTTTGGTTCTTTCGGTAAAGTCACGTAGAATGATAATAAAATAATAAATTGATAAAATAAAATAACACAATAATATTCTCACGACGTTTCGGCCACAACACAAGCGGCCTTCATCAGGTGAAGGGGGCGAGACTGTCTGGTAGGACAGCGCTGGAGTGAAAGAGCCACGTTCAGATACGGCCTTTAAGCTGTGTGAGAGGAACAAAGCGCCTTGACAAAGGAATTAGCATATAATTTAGCATTGAAATGGCTGAATGATTAGCTTGTGACTGGTCACAGAAATAGCTATGTTAAAAGTTGAAGCATACACACCCGCAGATGCACCCATTGTTAACGGAATTAGCATAGAATTTAGCATTGAAATAGCTAAGTTAAGGCATACACATCTTGACAATGGAATTAGCATAGAATTTAGCATTGAGATAGCTGAGTGATTAGCTTGTACCTGCTGCAGAGATAGAGCTTGTACCTGCTGTAGAAATAGCTACGTTAAAGTCAGAGCATACACATTCACCGAGGCCCTTAGTACAAATCAAACAGGAGAATTTAGCATTGAAATAACTAGGCGAATCCAGCATTGAAACAACTGAGTGATTAGCTAGTGACTGGTCACAGAAATGACTACACATCTGAGCTATTCACAGTACTATATAGTGAACCAATAAAAAATAAAATATAAATTTCCTTCATGTTATCAATAAACTCTATATTCTCCAATCAGCTAAGCTACCAACAATAAGTCGTTATATATCACAATGCTATATGGCGAAAAAATGGGTGGATTCTTACCCTCAAATTTCAGCACTACGGATAGCTACGGGCCCCGTTCAGACGGACGAGTTCGTCCATGGTCGGAACAGAGGAGGGGGAGAGAGACAGCTGCGAGGCCCTAGTATGCTCCATGTTGTAAAACTATACCATTAACCGTGGTGTGAGAGGTATTAAGAGGCAATGCTGGCGAAAGAGCTGCGGTCTGAAGGTCATCGTAAAAATACAATTAATTAAGAACAGAAATGATTTAAAACATCTTTCCAGTGGTTACTAAGCCTGAATCCATCTTCTCGGTTGAAATTGTCTCTGTGCTTGTATATGTGAATGGCCTCATGAACGAATCTCTCATGGTAGCCGGTTGGTTTGCAAAGAACCTCCGTCTTGGAGAAGTCAATGTCATGTGAGCCCACTGAATTATAACAGTGATCTGCCACGGCAGAGGAGTTCGTCCTACCGTGTTTCAAGTCTGCTTTGTGTTCGCGGATGCGGTCCGAGATATGTCTTTTGGTTTCTCCAATGTAGCTACAACCACAGAGGCACTTTAGTTTGTAAACGCCCGGGTACTGTATGTCTGGAACAGTATCTTTTACAGATGGAACTAAATCACGGATTTTATGTACTGTGTTGAATCGGACCTGGATCTTGTGTTTGTTCAGGAAAAGATAGACGTCAACAAAGTCGTAATTAATCGCAGTAACAGTTCCATTTCTGATGGTCTGAAATCCGTTTTAGCTAAAGGTCTAAACTTTGCTGTCACACCGAGACACTTACCGGTTAATGATATCATTGCCCATGTCGACGTTGCACTCAAGGGCTTGAGTCACATCTCTGCAGACGTAGCAAGATCTGAAATCGCTGCAACCCTCAAAAACGCTAAGTTGCCACCCAGCAACATCAGCAAAGACGAACGTTTTGAATTATCTCAATTAAAAAATAGGGATGATATTGTCGTCCTCTCAGCCGACAAAGGCAATGCCACTGTCATCATGGACAAAACAGAATATAACAACAAAATTCAAGAACTACTCAACGATGGCAGCTACACAAAAATAAAAAGAGATCCCACCAACAGCCTGGTCACAAAAACGAACAAAATCATCTCTGATTCAACAGCATTAATTGATGAGATCAAACAGTTCTCGTTGAAGCCCTCTGCTGCCAGACCACCAAGATTATATGGCCTTCCAAAGATACACAAAGAAGATACACCCCTTCGTCCCATCGTCTCTACTATCAGCTCCCCCACCTACAAACTGGCACGTTTTCTTGCTGATATACTGCGACCTTTCACTGGAAAAACCACCTCTGCGGTACTAAATTCTAGTCACCTGGTATCGACAATCAAAGGCATTTCCCTGTCCCCAAACGACCTGCTTGTCAGTTTTGATGTGGTGTCCTTGTTCACCAAAGTCCCGGTACCTGACACCATCGCTATCATTGAAGACCTGGTTCATCAAGGACTGCATACTGATGTACCCCCCCTGGTGAGACATTGCTTAACCAACACTTACTTCACCTGGAATGGAACGTTCTACAAACAAACTGAGGGCACCCCAATGGGCTCCCCCCTATCTCCGGTTGTAGCCAACGTATTCATGGAAAAATTTGAAACTGACGCCATCCAGACTGCCACTCTACGCCCGACCTTATGGAAGAGGTACGTTGATGACACCTTTGTCATCTGGCCACATGGCCAGCCTGCTCTAGACCAATTCCGCGACCACATCAATTCCATACACCCAGCCATCAGATTTACCATGGAGATCGAAAAAGATGGCAAACTACCCTTTTTGGATGTCTTAATTAAAAGAAGACATGATGGTTCAATGAGCCACTCTGTCTACAGGAAAGCTACCCATACAGATGCTTACTTGAAACCGGATTCCCACCACCATCCATCCCAGAAGAACTCCCTCATCAAGACTCTATACCATAGAGCCCAATGCATTTCCGACCAGGAACACATTACCAGTGAACTCAAGCACGTACACCAGGCTCTCAGGGCTAATGGCTACTCCGACTACACAATCCGCAAAGCCATCACTCCAGTCATGAAGAAGGATCCTCTTGTGGAGCCACTCAAAACCATCACCTTACCCTACATTGCAGGGGTCACTAAAAAGATCTCCAAAATCCTGAACAAACACAAGATCCAGGTCCGATTCAACACAGTACATAAAATCCGTGATTTAGTTCCATCTGTAAAAGATGCTGTTCCAGACATACAGTACCCGGGCGTTTACAAACTAAAGTGCCTCTGTGGTAGTAGCTACATTGGAGAAACCAAAAGACATATCTCGGACCGCATCCGCGAACACAAAGCAGACTTGAAACACGGTAGGACGAACTCCTCTGCCGTGGCAGATCACTGTTATAATTCAGTGGGCTCACATGACATTGACTTCTCCAAGACGGAGGTTCTTTGCAAACCAACCGGCTACCATGAGAGATTCGTTCATGAGGCCATTCACATATACAAGCACAGAGACAATTTCAACCGAGAAGATGGATTCAGGCTTAGTAACCACTGGAAAGATGTTTTAAATCATTTCTGTTCTTAATTAATTGTATTTTTACGATGACCTTCAGACCGCAGCTCTTTCGCCAGCATTGCCTCTTAATACCTCTCACACCACGGTTAATGGTATAGTTTTACAACATGGAGCATACTAGGGCCTCGCAGCTGTCTCTCTCCCCCTCCTCTGTTCCGACCATGGACGAACTCGTCCGTCTGAACGGGGCCCGTAGCTATCCGTGGTGCTGAAATTTGAGGGTAAGAATCCACCCATTTTTTCGCCATATAGCATTGTGATATATAACGACTTATTGTTGGTAGCTTAGCTGATTGGAGAATATAGAGTTTATTGATAACATGAAGGAAATTTATATTTTAGTTTTTATTGGTTCACTATATAGTACTGTGAATAGCTCAGATGTGTAGTCATTTCTGTGACCAGTCACTAGCTAATCACTCAGTTGTTTCAATGCTGGATTCGCCTAGTTATTTCAATGCTAAATTCTCCTGTTTGATTTGTACTAAGGGCCTCGGTGAATGTGTATGCTCTGACTTTAACGTAGCTATTTCTACAGCAGGTACAAGCTCTATCTCTGCAGCAGGTACAAGCTAATCACTCAGCTATCTCAATGCTAAATTCTATGCTAATTCCATTGTCAAGATGTGTATGCCTTAACTTAGCTATTTCAATGCTAAATTCTATGCTAATTCCGTTAACAATGGGTGCATCTGCGGGTGTGTATGCTTCAACTTTTAACATAGCTATTTCTGTGACCAGTGACAAGCTAATCATTCAGCCATTTCAATGCTAAATTATATGCTAATTCCTTTGTCAAGGCGCTTTGTTCCTCTCACACAGCTTAAAGGCCGTATCTGAACGTGGCTCTTTCACTCCAGCGCTGTCCTACCAGACAGTCTCGCCCCCTTCACCTGATGAAGGCCGCTTGTGTTGTGGCCGAAACGTCGTGAGAATATTATTGTGTTATTTTATTTTATCAATTTATTATTTTATTATCATTCTACGTGACTTCACCGAAAGAACCAAAGAAGATGTGTGTACATTGTGTGTACACTGCGTGTGTGTGTACATTTGTGTGTGTGTACAGTGTGTATACACTGTGTGTGTACACTATACTCTTTGGTTCTATTGGGTAAAGTCACGTAGGTGAAAATAAAATAAAAATCACGACGTTTCGGTCACAACACAAGCGGCCTTCATCAGGTGAAGGGACGAGACTGCCTGGAGGACAGCGCTGGAGTGAGAGAAGCCACGCTTAGATCACGACCTTTAAGCTTGTGATCGCGGCATCTTTTGAGGAAGGTCAGCGTCTCGATGAGTTGCGACTTCTTGTCCCGTTGTCTGTTAATAGAATAGAACCAAAGAGTATGGATCCTAGCAGTCACGAAAGCTTTAAATCTAGAATTGTGTGTACACTGTTTGTATACAGTGTGTGTTCACCGTTTGTATACACTGTGTGTGTACACTGTGTGTATACACTGTGTGTCGCTGTGTGTCACTGTGTGTGTCACTGTGTCACTGTGTGTGTCACTATGTGTGCGTCACTGTGTCAGTGTGTATATACTGCGTGTATATATACTGCGTGTGCACACACTGTGTGTGTACACTATGTATATACACTGTGTGTGTACAGTGTCACTGTGTGTGTGTACACTGTGTGTGTGTACACTGTGTACCCTGTGTGTACAGTGTGTACACTGTATGTGTGTACAGTGTGTACAGTGTGTGTACACTGTGTGTGTACACTGTGTGTGTGTACACTGTGTGTGTGTACACTGTGTATACAGTGTGTGTGTACACTGTGTGTGTACCCTGTGTGTGTACACTGTGTGTGTGTACACTGTGTGTACACTGTGTGTGTGTACACTGTGTGTGTGTACACTGTTTGTGTCCGCATTGAACCGAACCCCCAGCAAGGCCATCTACTTAATGACGAGAGAAAATTCACACGAAATCTCCTTTTCAATGAAGTCTTCCAGATGTAAATTGATACAAGCTTTTAATGAAGAAATAAAATCATCCAATTCAAAACACAACACAATTCAAAGATGTTTCATTTTACAACTTCAAAACGGAGCATGGGGTACTTGCGTGAATGCGTCCTTCGTGTGCAAATGTTGTGACTTTCCTGGCCTGAAGGCCGTCAATGTGTTGAACCGTTATTGGTGCACAGCGTCTCAACAACAGCAGTGGGGTTTGCTTCAACCGATAGGTAACGAACATCCAGACGTCAATCAGCAAGGTGCATTTCTAGCCCTAGTTAGACAAAATCTACGTCAACACGTAAGACAAAACTACAATTCGTGTTGTAGAGAATGTACCTCCTCCTATACGTGTAACTTTCAAGTGGTATGCCTTGTGACTCATGAATGATCCGAGTGTGCTACCTATTTCAAAGACAATGAGTTGCTCCAGAGGCAGATGCTTCGTGGAACACAAAAGTACCCTTTGACCTGTATCACAAGAACAACGGGTCTCACCTGAGTTCTCTGTACAGGTTACTTTCAAACGCACACACACACTTTGTCCTAACATCACTTATTCAATGTTTGACCCTTACAGATCAAATGTTACAAGTATGCACAAAACCAGACAAGTATACATTCTAAATTTATTGACAGGCATATTAACCATTACTGCAGTGAAATATACTGCATCACGTTACATCATATTAACAAGAAGCTTTTAAAAAAAGTTGCACAGTCTGCTTCAAAGTGTATGTTAAACATACTATTGTGTCATTCAAAACGAGTAGGCCATTGCATGCTGGCGTCTGAGTGAAATTGTAGCAAATTCTAAACATTACCTACAAACTACACAACTGAGATGACACATCAATCATCGCCCCCTACTGACAGGCTCTAGTCCACATGCAGGCCGGTGCAGGGCCACCACCTTGTGCCACACAGGGGCAGCTGCTACTTGGGGATGCTCTTCGAGTGTTTCAGAAGAGGTACGACACAAAACTCCGAGTTGCTGAGGCAATTAAGCAAGCACCATGTAAAAGCAATTGTTATAACATAGTGAATGCTTGGGAGCTTATTGGCTCTTGCTCCTGGTTAGAGATCTACCCAACTCACGGGCCCACAAAGTGCTCAACTTCACATTACTGTCATTAAAGGCCTGTGACAAAGGTGCATCTATTGTAGCGACATCGTCTCTGGCTTACACATCTACCGGGTCTCCACTTGACTTTCACAAGTATTCATTCTAAATCATTGACGGGCATATTAACAACATTGAATTACTGCAGCGAAATTGACTGCATCACGTTACATCATATTAACAAGAAGTTATTTTACAAATACGCACCGTCTGCTTAACAGTGTATGTACACCGTACTTTTGTTGCGTCATTCAAAACGAGTAGGTCGTTGCATGCTGGCGCCTGGGTCAAAATGTAGCAAATTTTAAACATTACGCTACAAATAATAGATCACGGCACTTCGATGGCAACACAAGCAATCGTCATCAGGTGGGACAAGCACAGCAGCAATAAGAGGAAACTGCTGGAGTAGGCGCCTACTACTTCAGCAGTTTCTCTTGCTGTGGTTGTCCCATCTGATGACGATTGCTTGTGTTGTGATCTAAACGCCGTGATCTGTTATGTTTCTACCCACGTGGTGACTTTACTGAAATAACTCAACAGTGTGGATTCCTGCAGTCACGAAAGCTTCGAATCAAGATTGCCTACAAACTACACAACTGAGATGACGCATCAATCATCGCCCCCTACTGATAGGTTCTTGTCGACATGCAGGCTGGTGCAGGGCCACCACCTTGTGCCACACAGGGGCAGCTGCTACTTGGGGATGCTCGAGTGTTTCAAACGAGGTACGACACAAAACTCCGAGTTGCTGAGGCGGTTAAGCAAGCACCGTGTAAATGCAATTATTATCATAACATAGTGAATGCTTGGGAGCTTATTGTCTCTCGCTCCTGGTTAGAGATCTACCCAACCCACGGGCCCACAAAGTGTCCAACTTCACGTTCTTGTCATTAAAGGCCTATGACAAAGGTGCATCTATTGGAGCGACATCATCTCAAGCTTACACATCTACCGGGTCTCCACTTGACTTTGTATTGTCTAGGAGCAAGTCCACCCACACCTCCACTTCCACAAACTGCTGGGAGTTGCCTCGCTCTGCCTCAGTCAGAATTCTCCTCCTGCTTCACGTTGCCTCCATCGATGTGAAGGTCCCATTTTGGAGTTGAATCTTCATCTTCACATTTTACCTTCACTTCTTCGCTCTTCACCATCACTTCTTCACATTTCACGTTCACCTCTTCATATTTCACCTCGATACCTTTAAAAGAGTCCAAGCTGGGATTTTCTTCCGGTTCGTGTTTCATGAGGGATGGGCTCATTGCGGCACTTTGACTTTCACAAGCTATTTCAGACTGCACTCCGTGTGGATCTTCTGATGCTTCTGTGTTCTTTGGTGTACTTGAAGATTTGATGAATCTGCAAATGCCTTCCCAGACACACTGCACTTGAAGGGTTTCTCTCCCGTGTGTGTTCTCTGGTGTTTTTTTAAGAGTAGATGAATTTGAAAATGTCCTCCCACACACACTGCACCTGAAGGGTTTCTCTCCCGTGTGTGTTCTCTGGTGTGTTTTAAGAGATGAATCTGAAAAAGTCTTCCCACACACAGTGCATTTGAAGGGTTTCTCTCCCGTGTGTATTCTCTGGTGTTTTTTAAGAGCAAATGACTGTGAAAATGCCTTTCCACACACACTGCACTTGAAGGGTTTCTCTCCGGTGTCTATTCTCTGGTGTGTTTTAAGAGCAAATGAATCTGAAAATGTCTTCCCACACACACTGCACTTGAAGGGTTTCTCTCCCGTGTGTGTTCTCTGGTGTCTTTGAAGATGAGATGAATCTGAAAACGCCTTCCCACACACACTGCACTCGAAGGGTTTCTCTCCCGTGTGTGTTCTCTGGTGTTTTTTAAGAGATGAATCTGAAAATGTCTTCCCACACACAGTTCACTTGAAGGGTTTCTCTCCCGTGTGTGTTCTCTGGTGTGTTTTAAGAGCAGATGAATCTGAAAATGTCTTCCCACACATACTGCACCTGAAGTGTTTCTCTCCCGTGTGTGTTCTCTGGTGTGTTTTAAGAGCAAATGAATCTGAAAATGTCTTCCCACACACACTGCACTTGAAGGGTTTCTCGCCCATGTGTGTTCTATGGTGTCTTTGAAGATGAGATGAATCTGAAAATGCCTTCCCACACACACTGCACTTGAAGGGTTTCTCTCCCGTGTGTGTTCTCTGGTGTGTTTTAAGAGCAAATGAATCTGAAAATGTCTTCCCACACACACTGCACTTGAAGGGTTTCTCGCCCGTGTGTGTTCTCTGGTGTCTTTGAAGATGAGATGAATCTGAAAATGCCTTCCCACACACACTGCACTTGAAGGGTTTCTCTCCCGTATGTGTTCTCTGGTGTGTTTTAAGAGCAGATGACTGTGAAAATGCCTTCCCACACACAGTACACCTGAAGGGTTTCTCTCCCGTGTGTGTTCTCTGATGTGTTTTAAGAGCAGATAACTGTGAAAATGCCTTCCCACACACAGTGCACTTGAAGGGTTTCTCTCCTGTGTGTGTTCTCTGGTGGGTCTCAAGAGCTGATGGCCATGCAAATGCCTTGTCACACACAGTGCACTTGAAGGGTTTCTCTCCTGTGCGAGTTCTCTGGTGCTGTGTCAAATTTCCAGTCCAATCCGTGCTGTATGCACGCTGGTCACATTGTTGACTTGTCGTACCGAGCTGTGCTGAGTGCATTTGCTCCATCAGACCAGCGTCAGCTGCAGACAGAAAATAAGAATATCCACACCATCTACACGTCAGTATCGAGCCATGGAGGAATGAATATATACAGTCACACGTGACTTACACGTCTATATTCATTCATGTATTCACGACTAGCTGTACTACCCGGCTTCGCCCGGGACTTGGATCCACCACGTCCGGCCGCCTTTGTCTCCCCAGTGGCGATGTTCACACCACAACAGTTACTCGTTTGAGGCTGAGTCGACCTAGGGGAGGCCCAGAAGCGGTTCAAATAATCGTCACCGGTGGTGGCCGTGAGGGGGAATCGAACTCGGGTCACCGGGTTCGTAGCGCGGCGTAGCGCTAACCGCTACACTACAATGCGTTACGCTTCCACACACACACAGACACACATAGACACAGACACACACAGACACACACACACAGACACACACAGACACACACACAGGCACACAGACACACACAGACAACGCTAACCACTACACTACAATGAGTTACGCTTCCACGTGCGAGGGTCACGTGACAGATTTGACGTCACAGCTCACTTGCCGTGCAAAAAATCTATACATTATTGAGCTCCCCTCCCCCCCCAATAAAACACAAAAGTGTATTTGTATAATGTTTGCACGGTGTACAGTCTGGAAAGTACCTACATGGCAAATTTCCAGTTTGTTGCATGTCAGGAAGTACGCTAAACATTTTGAACAGACAACACACACAATCACAACTTTGCCTTTTATATATATTTGCAGATGCAGTGAAAAACTTTCCCAAATTCATCACGCGGTTTCAGTTTTTTGATTTTCAGTTTGATTTATTTTGGTTATAGTCCCGTGAGTCATTCGGCTCTTGAATCGGGTGCAACCACAACAAGCAACACAACAAAAACACGACCAAGAAAAACATCTTACAGTGACTATGTGTGACTGTGCAAACAGCACTGTCATGGCACGCAATGAGAGGGCAAATGTCATAAATATTCCTGTAAGCCCTCGCATCTTCAACATTAATGTTGCCATTGAAACGTGGGGTTTTTTGCTTCATTAAAAAAAATATTATCTGTTATTTATATTTTATTTTCTATCTACGTGACTTTACCGAAAGATCCAAGAATATTAATTCCTGCAGTCACCAAAGTTTTAAGTCAAAACATTCACACACGTTGACAAAGCCTCACCTTGTGTTGTTGTGGGCAGGTCGCTTCTGATAACAAGAGCAATATAGCAGCTCAAGCGGGTTTGGCCTGCTAACAAAAGAACGACAATAAAAAAACTGCGAGAATATTTACAATAAAACAAAGTTACAAAGTGGCGAGCCGGGTGAAGACAAATTAAACTTAAGCGAGATAATTAAAGTGAATGCAATCAGGCGAGGGCAGGAGGCAAGGCCCCGCGTGGCTAGGCCCCGCGTTGTAAAGTTCCAACCTGGACATCGATTCCCATGCTCGCTGCTACTCAACTGACATCCCTACGAGAGAGAGAGGCTCTACCTTAGTAAAAAAACAACTACCACCACCACAACAACCACAATCGCAATGAGAATTTCTCACTTCGGATTTCAGTGCAGGAAGCGATAGCTTCCTGTTACCTCGTGACGTCACGCGGCAGCAGGTGTCATGACGTCACATCCGGGGAACGGGACACACTCCTCCCACAATGAGCAGCTCCGTAACTAAATTATCGAGTGAATAAATTATGTTAATGTTGCGCCCATATGTCGTGAGTGCTGAACCCGTCGTAATAAACTCGCCACGGCTTTAACGGAAACATTATGTTAATGAGCCACCAGTCACTGGGCGTAGTTTTGCCCAAATAAGGATTGTACTTGAACAATATCGGCAGTGACCCAAGCGGAGCTGACGTCACGCTCAAGAGCGCGGTGGACGGGGTTGGGGTGAATACCTTGGTGACATGACGTCACTAGCGAGGTACACCTCCCCCTGGCGTTTCACGCCGATGAAGTAATGCTGAGTGGTGACGTCACAGAGAGGGGTTTGAGTTTAAGTTGATTTAGATTTTTTTCATTGCTCCCTCCCTTGGGTGCGTGGGCTCAGCTACAACAACGTGGACATTATTGTGTATACACTGTGTGTGTACACTGTGTGTGTACACTGTGTGTATACTGTGTGTGTACAATGTGTGTGTGTGTACAGTGTATACACTGTGTGTGTGTGTACACTGTGTGTACACTGTGTGTGTACACTATGTGTGTGTGTGTACACTGTGTGTGTACACTATGTCTGTGTGTACACTGTGTGTGTACACTGTGTGTGTGTGTACACTGTGTGTGTGTACTGTGTGTACATTGTGTGTGTACTGTGTGTGTACACTGTGTGTACAGTGCGTGTGTACACTGTGTGTACACTGTGTGTGTACACTGTGTGTGCAAGCCAACTGTGGACCGGTTTTGGTGGACAATGTCTCAACAGCAGTGGGGCTTGCTTCAAGCCATGGTTGAGAACATCCAGACGTTAATCAGCTAGGAGCATTTATAGTCCGAGTTCGACAAAATCTACGTCAACACGTAAGACAAAATTATAATTCGTGTTGCAGAGAATGTATCTCCTCTACGTGTAACTTTAAGGTGGTATGTCTTGTGACTGATGAATGATCCGAGTGTGCTTCCTATGTAAAGCCAATGAGTTGCTCCAGATACTTCATGAAACACAAAAGTACCGTTTGACCTGTATCACAAGAACAACAGGTCTCACCTGAGTTACAAGTACAGGTTGCTTCCAAAACACACACACACACACTTTGTCCTAACATCACTTATTCAATGTTTGACCCTTATAAATAAAATGTTGCATGTACACACAAAATCAGATAAGCGTTCAATCGAAATAATTAACAGGAATTTTAACAAAATTTAATTACTGCAGTGAAATATACTGCATCAGATAAAATCTGATTAAGAAGCTATTTGAAAAAAAAAGAATATGCACCGTCTGCTTAACAGTGGATGTAAAACATACTATTGTCATTCAAAACGAGTAGGCCATTGCATGCTGGCGAATTCTAAACATTAGCGACAAATTACATAACTGAGATGAAACATCAACCATCGCTCCCTACTGACAGCCTCTTGTTCACATACTCTTTGGTTCTTTCAGTAAAGTCACGTAGGTAGAACAAATAATAATATATCACGACGTTTCGCTCGTAACACAAGCGGTCGTCCTCAGGCGGAAAAAAATAATAAATGCAGGCCGGTGCAGGGCCACCACCCTGTGCCACACAGGGGCAGCTGCTTCTTGGGGATGCTCTTCGAGTGTTTCAGACGAGGTACGATACAAAACTCAGAGTTGCCGAGGCGATTAAGCAAGCACCGTGTAAAAGCAATTATCATGAGAACATCGTGAATGCTTGGGAGCTTATTGGCTCTCGCTCCTGGTCAGAGATCTCCCTAACCCACAGGTCCACAAAGACTGGCCGCTCGCTCTTACTCTGCAGGTTGAACCTAGGACCTGAGTGTTCAACGTCGCATTCTTTTCGTTAAAGGCCGGTGACAAAGGTGCATCTATCTCATGCTTACACATCTACCGGGTCTCCATTTAACTTTGTATTGTCTAGGAAGTCCACCCACACCTCCACTTCCACAAACTGCTGGGAGTTGCCTCGCTCTGCCTCACAGTCAGAATTCTCCTCCTGGTTCACGTTGCCTCCATCGATGTGAAGGTCCCATTTTGGAGTTGAATCTTCATCTTCACATTTCACCTTCACTTCTTCGCTCTTCACCATCACTTCTTCACATTTCACCTAGATACCTTTAAAACTGTCCAAGCTGGGATTTTCCTCCGGTTCTTGTTTCATGAGGGATGGGCTCATTGCGGCACTTTGACTTTCACAAGCTGATTTCAGACTCCACTCCTTGTGGATCTTCTGATGCTTCTGTGTTCTCTGGTGTACTTGAAGGTTTGATGAATTTGCAAACATCTGCCTGCACAGAGTACACTTGAAGGGTTTCTCTCCCGTGTGTGTTCTGTGGTGTGTTACAAGAGCAACCGACTGTGAAAATGCCTTCACACACACACTGCACTTGAAGGGTTTCTCTCCCGTGTGAGTTCTCTGGTGTGCTACAAGAGCAGATGACTGCGCAAATGCCTTCCCACACACACTGCACTTGAAGGGTTTCTCTCCCGTGTGTGTTCTCTGGTGTTCTACAAGAGCAGATGACCCTGCAAATGCCTTCCCACACACACTGCACTTGAAGGGTTTCTCTCCCGTGTGAGTTCTCTGGTGTGCTACAAGAGTAGAAGACTGTGAAAATGCCTTCACACACACACTGCACTTGAAGGGTTTCTCTCCCGTGTGTGTTCTCTGGTGTATTTTAAGAGCAGATGACTGTGAAAATGCCTTCCCACACACAGTGCACTCGAAGGGTTTCTCTCCTGTGTGTGTTCTCTGGTGTGTTTTAAGAACTGATGGCCATGCAAATGCCTTGTCACACACAGTGCACTTGAAGGGTTTCTCTCCTGCGTGAGTTCTCTGGTGCTGTGTCAAATTTCCAGTCCGATCCGTGCTGTATGCACGCTGGTTGCAATGTTGACTTGTCGTACCGAGCTGCTGTGCTGACTGCCTTTGCTCCATCAGACCAGCGTCAGCTGCAGACAGAAAATAAGAATATCCACACCATCTACACGTCAGTATCGAGGCACAGAGGAATGCATATATACAGTCACATGTGACTTACACGTCTATACTTATTAATATATTCATGAAGTAGTGAAAAAGTTTCCCAAATTCATCACAGGGCTGTTATGGCACACAATGAGAGGGCAAATGGTTATAAATATGCCTGGAAGCCCTCGTATCTTCAAAATGAATGTTAACTCAAAACTCCGAGCACACAATATCGGCTGTCTGGATACAAAAGGAATATTTATGAGAGCTAAATTCAGCTGACATAGCAAAGGGTGTTGAAAACAATACCATTTGTGTTATGCATAAATTAATGTTCAATCGCAACTTAGAGGTGTGAATCCAGGCTCAGATGTCCTTAAACGCTGGGATGAACAGTTCCGACTTCAGCTGCATGTGTGTGCTATGTTAACTTCCTGTTTCCATTCTTATAAAGAGTTCCAGAAGAAAACAAAAGTAAACTACTGTTATGATACAACCTCCGTGTTCAACAGAGTTAATAGACGTTACTGCAAACACAAACTGTACACTGTCACTGGGTAAACAGGCGGTGGCGTGTCTAGAATCACGCCTGGCCACCTTCATCTGCTTGGCATGAATGCTTCCTCACTCCACCAAGTAATTAATTGAGGATCAACGAACATAGCCGACGCTAACTGGAGTTTGCGTGTCTCTCTCCGTGGTGAGATGTTAACTACCTCACCTGGTATACAGGAAGTCGTGGGTTCGATCCCGACCCTGACGCCTGCTGTATATTTGGAGTTTGCGCGTCACTCCGTTTAGCGTCTTTGACCGATAGACATTGACACACGTATTCTTGTTTCTTTCGGTAAAGTTACGTAGATAGAAAATAACAATAACAGATAATACAATTACATTAAATAAAGACCACTTGTGTTGCGATCAAAACGTGAGTTTTTTTGCTTTATTTACAATTTATTCTTATTTTATTTTCTATCTACGTGACTTTACCGAAAGAACCTAGAATATTAATTCCTGCAGTCACCAAAATTTTAAGTCAAAACATTCACACACGTTGACAAAGCCTCACCTTGTGTTGTTGTGGGCAGGTCGCTTCTGATAACAAGAGCGGTATAGCAGCTCAAGCGGGCTTGGCCTGCTAACAAAAGAAAATAAAAACTGCGTGAATATTTACAATAAAACAAAGTTACAAAGTGGCGAGCCGGGTGAAGACAAATTAAACTTAAGAGAGATAATTAAAGTGAATGCAATCAGGCGAGGGCAAGAGGCAAGGCCCCGCGTGGCTAGGCCCCGCGTTGTAAAGTTCCAACCTGGACATCGATTCCCATGCTCGCTGCTACTCAACTGACATCCCTTCGAGAGAGCGAGGCTCTACCTTGGTAAACAACAACAACCACCACCACAACGACCACCACCACAACGATGAGAATTTCTCACCTCGGATTTCAGTGCAAGCGCGCACACGGCAGCTTCCTGTTGCCTCGCGACAGCAGGAAGTAGTATGACGTCACGTCCCTCCCACAAGCGGCTCTCTAACTGAATAACTTATGTTAATGATGCCGGCCCATATGTCGAGGGATGGGGGCGTGGGCGCTGAACCCGTCGCAATAAACTCGCGACGGCTTTAACGAACACATTATGTTAATGAGCCTCCAGTCACTGGGCGTAACTTTGCCCAAATAAGGATTGCCACTGGAACGATATCGGCAGTGACCCATGCGGAGGTGACGTCACGCTCAAGAGCGCGGTGGACGGGCGAGGGGCGAATACCTTGGTGACATGACGTCACTAGCGAGGTACACCTCACCCTGGCGTTTCACGCCGATGAGGTAATTAAGAGTGGTGACGTAACAGAGTTGGAGTTTAAGTTGATTTAGATTAATTTTCCATTGCTCCCTCCCTTGGGTGTGTGAGCTCAGCAACAACAACGTGGACATTATTGTGTATACACTGTGTATGTATGTACACTATGTGTATACACTGTGTATACACTGTGTGTGTGTACACTGTGTATACACTGTGTGTGTGTACACTATGTGTGTACACTCTGTGTATACACTGTGTGTGTACAATGTGTGTGTACATTGTGTGTACACTGTGTATATACACTGTGTGTATATACACTGTGTATGCTGTGTGTGTACACTGTGTGTGTGTACACTGTGTGTACACAATGTGTGTATACTGTGTGTACACTGTGTACAGTGTGTGTACACTATGCACAGTGTGTACACTGTGTGTACAGTGTGTGTACACTGTGTGTGTGTACACTGTGTGTGTGTACACTGTGTGTGTGTACATTGTGTGTGTACACTGTGTGTGTACACTGTGTGTGTACATTGTGTGTGTACACTGTGTGTGTACACTGTGTGTGTGTACACTGTGTGTGTACATTGTGTGTGTGTACACTGTTTGTGTCCGCATTGAACCGAACCCCCGGCAAGGCCATCTACTTAATGACGAGAGAAAATTCACACGAAATGTCCTTTTCAATGAAGTCTTCCAGATGTAAATTGATATAAGCTTTTAATGAAGAAATAAAATCATCTAACTCAAAACACAACACAATTCAAAGATGTTTCATTTTAAAACTTCAAAACGGAGCATGGGGTACTTGCGTGAATGCGTCCTTCGTGTGCAAATGTTGTGACTTTCCTGGCCTGAAGGCCGTCAATGTGTTGGACCATTATTGGTGCACAGCATCTCAACAATAGCAGTGGGGTTTGCTTCAACCGATGGTTGCGAACATCCAGACGTGAATCAGCAAGGAGCATTTCTAGTCCCAGTTAGACAAAATCTACGTCAACACGTAAGACAAAACTACAATTCGTGTTGTAGAGAATGTACCTCCTCCTATACGTTTAACTTTCAAGTGGTATGCCTTGTAACTGATGAATGATCCGAGCGTGCTCCCTATTTCAAAGACAATGAGTTGCTCCAGAGGCAGACGCTTCGTGAAACACAAAAGTACCCTTTGACCTGTATCACAAGAACAACGGGTCTCACCTGAGTTCTCTGTACAGGTTACTTCCAAAACACACACACTTTGTCCTAACATCACTTAATCTAGATTTGAACACTTAATCAATGTTTGACCCTCAGACAAAATGTTACATGTACACGCACAATCAGACAAGTATTCATTCTTAATTATTGACAGGCATATTAACAAAATTGAATTACTGCAGTGAAATATCCTGCATCAGGTTGCATCGTCTGAAGAAAAAATACGCACCGTCTGCTTAACAGTGTATGTACATATTCTTGGTTCTTTCGGTAAAGTCACGTAGAAGGGAAACAATAAAATAATAAAAATATAAAACAATAAAATTCTCACTGCAGTCGAAACGTCGTGAGAATTCTATTGTTTTATATTTTTATTATTTTATTGTTTCCCTTCTACGTGGCTTTACCAAAAGAACGAAGAATATGAATCCCTGCAGTCACGAAAGCTTTAAATCAAAAGTGTATGTACACCGTACTATTGCGTCATTCAAAACGAGGCCGTTGCATGCTGGCGTCTGGGTCAAAATGTAGCAAATTCAAAACATTACGCTACAAATAATAGATCACGGCGTTTCGATGGCAACACAAGCAATCGTCATCAGGTGGGACAAGCACAGCAGCAATAAGACGAAACTGCTGGAGTAGGCACCTACTACTTCAGCAGTTTCTCTTGCTGTGGTTGTCCCATCTGATGACGATTGCTTGTGTTGTGATCTAAACGCCGTGGTCTGTTATGTTTCTAACCACGTGGTGACTTTACCGAAAGAACTCAAGAGTGTGGATTCCTGCAGTCACGAAAGCTTCGAATCAAGATTGCCTACAAACTACACAACTGAGATGACGCATCAATCATCGCCCCCTACTGACAGGCTCTTGTCCACATGCAGGCTGGTGCAGGGCCACCACCTTGTGCCACACAGGGGCAGCTGCTACTTGGGGATGCTCTTTGAGTGTTTCAGACGAGGTACGACACAAAACTCCGAGTTGCTGAGGCAATAAAGCAAGCTCCGTGTAAATGCAATTATTATAACATAGTGAATACTTGGGAGCTTATTGTCTCTCGCTCCTGGTTAGAGATCTCCCCAACCCACAGGTCCACAAAGACTGGCCGCCCTTACTCTGCAGGATGAACCTAGGAGCTGAGTGTCCAACTTCACATTCTTGTCATTAAAGGCCTGTGACAAAGGTGCATCTATTGGAGCGACATCGTCTCTGGCTTACACATCTACCGGGTCTCCACTTGACTTTGTATTGTCTAGTAAGTCCACCCACACCTCCACTTCCACAAACTGCTGGGAGTTGCCTCGCTCTGCCTCACAGTCAGAATTCTCCTCCTGCTTCACGATGTGAAGGTCCCTTTTTGGAGTTGAATCTTCATCTTCACATTTTACCTTCACTTCTTCGCTCTTCACCATCACCTCTTCACATTTCACCTTCACCTCTTCACATTTCACCTCGATACCTTTAAAAGTGTCCACTGGGATTTTCTTCCGGTTCGTGTTTAATGAGGGATGGGCTCATTGCGGCACTTTGACTTTCACAAGCTGATTTCAGACTGCACTCCTTGTGGATCTTCTGATGCTTCTGTGTTCTCTGGTGTACTTGAAGATTTGATGAAACTGCAAACGCCTTCCCGCATAGAGTGCACCTGAAGGGTTTCTCTCCCGTGTGTGTTCTCTGGTGTGTTTTAAGAGTAGATGACTGTGAAAATGTCTTCCCACACACAGTGCACTTGAAGGGTTTCTCTTCCGTGTGCGTTCTCTGGTGTTTTTTAAGAGTAGATGAATCTGAAAATGTCTTCCCACACACAGTGCACTTGAAGGGTTTCTCTCCCGTGTGTGTTCTCTGGTGTGTTTTAAGAGTAGATGACTGTGAAAATGTCTTCCCACACACAGTGCACTTGAAGGGTTTCTCTTCCGTGTGCGTTCTCTGGTGTTTTTTAAGAGTAGATGAATCTGAAAATGTCTTCCCACACACAGTGCACTTGAAGGGTTTCTCTCCCGTGTGTGCTCTCTGGTGTGTTTTAAGAGTAGATGACTGTGAAAATGTCTTCCCACACACAGTGCACTTGAAGGGTTTCTCTCCCGTGTGTGTTCTCTGGTGTGTTTTAAGAGTAGATGACTGTGAAAATGTCTTCCCACACACACTGCAGCTGAAGGGTTTCTCTCCTGTGTGTTCTCTGGTGTTTTTTAAGAGTAGATGAATCTGAAAATGTCTTCCCACACACACTGCACCTGAAGGGTTTCTCTCCCATGTGTGTTCTCTGGTGTGTTTTAAGAGCAGATGACTGTGAAAATGTCTTCCCACACACACTGCACCTGAAGGGTTTCTCTCCCGTGTGTGTTCTCTGGTGTGTTTTAAGAGCAGATGACTGTGAAAATGTCTTCCCAAACACACTGCACTTAAAGGGTTTCTCTCCTGTGTGTGTTCTCTGGTGGGTCTCAAGAACTGATGACCATGCAAATGCCTTGTCACACACAGTGCACTTGAAGGGTTTATCTTCTGTGCGAGTTCTCTGGTGCTGTGTCAAATTTCCAGTCCGATCCGTGCTGTATACACGCTGGTCACATTGTTGACTTGTCGTACCGAGCTGCTGCGCTGACTGCCTTTGCTCCATCAGACCAGCGTCAGCTGCGGACAGAAAATAAGAATATCCACACCATCTACACGTCAGTAACGAGCCATGGAGGAATGAATATATACAGTCACACGTGACTTACGCGTCTGTATTCATTCATATATTCATGACTAGCTGTACTACCCGGCTTCGCCCGGGACTTGGATCCACCACGTCCGGCCGCCTTTGTCTCCCCAGTGGCGATGTTCACACCACGACAGTTACTCGTTTGAGGCTGAGTCTACCTAGGGGAGGCCCAGAAGCGGTTCAAATAATCGTCACCGGTGGTGGCCCGATACACTACAATGCGTTACGCTTACACACACAGACACACACAGACACACACACACAGACACACACACACAGACAGAGATACACACACAGACGCACACACACAGACACACACAGACACACACACACAGACACACACACAGACAACGCTAACCGCCTCACTACAACGCGTTACGCTTCCACGTGCGCGGGTCACGTGACAGATTTGACGTCACAGCTCACTTGCCGTGCAAAAAATCTATACATTATTGAGCTCCCCTCCCCACCCCTAAAACAACACTAAAGTGTATTTGTATAATGTTTGCATGGTGTACAGTCTGCAAAGTACCCACATGGCAAATTTCCAGTTTGTTGCGTGTCGGGAAGTACGCTAAACATTTTGAACAGAAAACACACACAATCACAACTTTGCCTTTTATATATATTTGGAGATGCAGTGAAAAACTTTCCCAAATTCATCACGCGGTTTCAGTTTTTTGATTTTCAGTTTGATTTATTTTGGTTATAGTCCCGTGAGTCATTCGGCTCTTGAATCGGGTGCAACCACAACAAGCAACACAACAAAAACACGACCAAGAAAAACATCTTACAGTGACTATGTGTGACTGTGCAAACAGCACTGTCATGGCACGCAATGAGAGGGCAAATGTCAAATATTCCTGTAAGCCCTCGCATCTTCAACATTAATGTTGCCATAGAAACGTGGGGTTTTTTGCTTCATTAAAAAAATTATTATCTGTTATTTTTATTTAATTTTCTATCTACGTGACTTTACCGAAAGAACCAAGAATATTAATTCCTACAGTCAGGAAAGTTTTAAGTCAAAACATTCACACACGTTGACAAAGCCTCACCTTGTGTTGTTGTGGGCAGGTTGCTTCTGATAACAAGAGCGGTATAGCAGCTCAAGCGGGCTTGGCCTGGTGAAAAAAATAAAAACTGCTCGCTGCTACTCAACTGACATCCCTACGAGAGAGAGGCTCTACCTTGGTAAACAACAACCACCACCACCACCATGAGAATTTCTCACCTCGGATTTCAGTGCAAGCGCGGATCGGCAGCCTCCTGTTACCTCGCGACGTCACGCGTGTAAGCAGGTAACATGCCGTCACTTCCGGGTTAAGAGACACGCCCCTCCCACAATGAGCTGCTCTGTAACTAAATAAATTATGTTAATGAATTCGGGCCAAATGTCGAGGGATGGGGCGTGGCTGCTGAACCCGTCGCAATAAACTCTCGACGGCTTCAACGGACACATTATGTTAATGAACCGCCAGTCACTGGGCGTAGCTTTGCCCAAATAAGGATTGCCACTGGATTGATATCGGCAGTGACCCAAGCGGAGGTGACGTTACGCTCAAGAGTGCTGTGGACGGGGTTGGGGGAGTGTGAATACCTTGGTGACATGACGTCACTAGCGAGGTACACCTCTTGCTGGCACTTCATGCCGATGAGGTCATGCTGAGTGGTGACGTCACAGAGCGGGGATGCAATTTAAGTTGATTTAGATTCATTTTCCATTGCCCCCTCCCTTGGGTGCGTGAACTCAGCAACAACAACGTGGACATCATTGTGTGTACAGTGTGTGTGTGTACGTACACACAGTGTGTGTGTGTAGTGGGGGGCAATGGCGGTGCATTGGCCAGTCATCTCAGTCAGTCGACCCTCATAGGCCAAATCGCTTCTGAAAAATAAGTTAATAGCAGCTCACTGGGCTTTGCCTGGTAGGATGGGGATGGTTTAGTTGCGTGTGTGTGTGGGCGATTTATTTACCATTGTTGTACTTTGCACTACCATCACGTGTTCTACTTTGTGTTGTTTTAACGTTCTTACCCCGTGCGCCTACTGGACATCTGTGAAAAAGAGCTTCATAGCTCATCGGATTTCTCCAGTATAAATAAACATTCTGCTTCCGAGGTGCTCGCTAACGGGCACTTGCCCCAACAGTCTGTTAAAGGTTACCACGGGGGGGATCTGCGTCTTTTGTTGCCCGGGCTAATGCCACGTTAATTCCCGATGCTTCAGAGACATTGCACACGAGGTTTCTTTGCTAGTGGGAGTCATCAAGTGAGTACCTCTCAGTCAAGCGTCTCAGCCGTGCCACTGCAAACTGCAAGGGAGGTCCCCCCCGCCCCCCACAAGACTTGTAGGTCAATTCATCGCGGTGTGTCACGATATTTGTTGCGATATTTCATATTGTGTGAGTGATTAATGTAATTATTGACGAGTGATTAATGTGATTATTGACGAGTGATCAATGTGATTATTGACGAGTGATCAATGTGATTAATGACGAGTGATCAATGTGATTATTGACGAGTGATTAATGTTATTAATGACGAGTGATCAATCTGATTATTGACGAGTGATCAATGTGATTATTGAAGAGTGATCAATGTGATTAATGACGAGTGATTAATGTGATTATTGATGAGTGATTAATGTGATTATTGACGTGTGATCAATGTGATTATTGACTTGTGATCAATGTGATTATTGACGTGTGATCAATGTGATTATTGAAGAGTGATCAATGTGATTAATGACGAGTGATTAATGTGATTATTGATGAGTGATTAATGTGATTAATGACGAGTGATCAATGTGATTATTGACGAGTGATCAATGTGATTAATGACGAGTGATTAATGTAATTATTGACGAGTGATCAATGTGATTAATGACGAGTGATCAATGTGATTAATGACGAGTGATCAATGTGATTATTGACGAGTGATTAATGTTATTAATGACGAGTGATCAATGTGATTATTGACGAGTGATTAATGTGATTATTGACGAGTGATCAATGTGATCAATGTGATTATTGACGAGTGATCAATGTGATTAATGACGAGTGATCAATGTGTTTATTGACGAATGATTAATGTGATTATTGACGAGTGATTAATGTGATTATTGATGAGTGATCAATGTGATTATTGACACGTGGTCAATGTGATTACTGACGAGTGATTAATGTGATGCTTCGTACGTAACGAACATGATGATTCAATTGCATCGCCTTCTAAGTTTGACGATGAGATGACCTCACACGACGTCATGCTTTCTGACGTCATCACCTTGGCCAGAAAACGTTTTGGGAAACCCTTTGGTCAATTTGTCTCGTTTTCTTTTTGGGCAAGTCTCTAGTAACGCAAGTTAAAACTAAAGTTGTACGCGTATTGGATCATATTGACAAGAGCAATTGTGAGCCCAAGTTACAGACAGACAGAGCTAAAGTATTAACACCCCCAACCTTAGCCGCAACAAATATTTGTTTAATTGTCTACTTGACCTCCGCCCTTCCTCTCTTACCTACGTTTGGTTCTTCTAATCCTATTTGCAGGTGTATGGAACCAGAACGCTTTTGGAACTCACAGGAATACCTCTGACGTATGAACAAATCAGCTCCAGAGCAGATTTGTGCTCCCAAAAGGAAATAATGAAAATGAGATGTGTGTGTGTGTGCTTGTCCAATCAAATTCCCCAGGAGTTTAAAAGCGAGAACTTTAAGTCATAGATCGATAGTCATTACAAGTGCAGTAGTAAAGACAAGTTTAGAACACGGTGGCAGCCAATCATCCCACTGCTAATGTACCAAAGATAGGTTATATCACACACATATATAAGCATGCCAACCTTGGATGGTACATTACAACGAAACTATTACAACTATTTATTATTTTACCAGGTAAGGCCCAGTGAGCTATGTAGCTCTATTTCAGAAGCGACCTTGCTATCTCAAATGAAAGCTCAACGAATTAAGATTGTACGTGCAAATTTGTAGCAGCCAAAAACTAAACATTAATCTTGCCTTTTTAAAGCTTTCGTGACTGCAGGAATTCATCTTCTTGGTTCTTTCGGTAAAGTCACCACGTAGAATGGAAGTAAAATAATAAAATAATAAAAATAAAATTGAATTCTCACGACGTTTCGGCCACAACACAAGTAGCCTTCCTCAGGTGAAGAAACAGAACAGTCGGGAAGACAGCGCTTTAGTTATTGTTTTATTTTTATTGTTTTATTATTTGATTCCCATTCTACGTGACTTTACCGACAGAACCAACAAGATTAATCTCGCCATCCCGATTGCTTGGGTTGCCGACTGAAAGCGTCCCAAACATTATGAATAACGCCTGGCCTACGTAACATCAGCGCCAACGTCACGTGGCAATGTGCCTGCAGGAGCTCATCGTTCAAACAGGCGTCCGGCTTTCATGAAAGACTCCTTGAAAACAAAGCTCCATGCGCGTCCCAGTCTCGTGACGGTTCCCATTGCGCACACGGACAGCTGCTCTTCCACTCCGCTGCTGGACGAAGGCCTCCCCACGCCGCACGACGCGCGAGGTTTCAGCGAGTATCCTGCACCATGTCGCCGTGTTGAAGGCCAGGAGCGTAGACACGGGTTAAGTTCAGTTCATTACGAGACCTCCTTTGCCAGTAGCAAGATACGCCTTTTGGTGTCGTCTGGTCCAACACCAGTGGAGACTAGGCTCTAAGAAATGCTGTCTCGGGTGTGGACCAATCAACTTCAAGGACAGTGCCAATATCATTATCAGAGTTGTCTCTTTTTTGTTTGCATTATTGACTGCTTGTGTTGTGGTTATTGCAAACATGATCCCCTTGTATAAAGGTGTCAGTTTTGGTGCCAGATAAAAGGGTCAAAACCTATTACTAAGTTCAGTTCAGTTTATTTGGTGTAGCCCTGTGAGCCATCAACAAACACAACAACAAAAATAAGAACCCAAAAAACCATCTTATTACAATGGGGGAATTGTTATAAAAAATAATTGACATTTATAATGCGCAATTCGTCCAGGGATCACGTTACAACAATGGATTCTACGACATGTAATTGCTCGTTATTTGGTGATACTGCATCGGCAGTGCGGCAGCGACACAATCGTGTGACGTGTTGCTTTCTTGTTAATGGCTCGACACGGGGCTGTGACGTGACTGTGCGGGACGTGTCACGTGACGGCAACACAATCGCGTATCCGTGACGGCCCGTGTGTTCCAATGACACGCGGGCCTTGTTAGACTGATGGCCTTAATCTTAGTTGTCTTGTTGTTGTTGTTTGACTTGCATCCCACTGGGATTTTTGCACACAGCGTTGGTGTACGGTGCTATTTCAGGAATATTTTTATTTTTTTCCTGGATTTTCTGTTTGCACAGTCACACAAAGTCACTTTAAGATGTTTTTCTTGTTCGTGTTTGTGTTTGTTGTGGTTGCACTTGATTCAAGAGCCGAATGGCTCACAGGGGTATACCAAAATATATAAACTGAAATTATTGTGTACACACTGTGTGTACACACTGTGTACGTACACGCTGTGTGTGTGCACTGTGTGTGTGTGTACACGTACACTGTGTGTACACTGTGTATGTGTACAGTGTGTGTGTGTACACTGTGTGTGTGTACACTGTGAATGTACACTGTGTGTGTACACTGTGTGTGTACACTGTGTGTGTGCACTGTGTGTGTGTGTGCACTGTGTGTGTGTACACTGTGTGTGTACACTGTGTGTGTGTGTTCACTGTGTGTGTGTACACTGTGTGTGTGTACACTGTGTGACCACTGTGTGTGTGTACACTGTGGGGGGCACAGTCATCTTAGTCGACCAATGGGCATCTTTTCATCAATTTATTATTTTCAAATTTTCTTGTTTTTTTGTTTTCTATTTACGTGACTTTACCGAAAGAACCAGGAATATGGTAGCGCATTCTCTATTTATTGCAGAGGTTCAGGGTTAAAATCCGACAGGCACACCTGGCTACCCCAGTAACATTCACCACAATATGCGCAGTCTGCTAAACGGCAGATGTAAAACAAACCACTGTGTCACTCACAACTGGTGTCACGGTCAAAATTGGGGTAATTCCAAACATTATCCAGCACCCCCTGTACCAACGACGGAGGCGCAGGGACAGACGTTCGATTACGTTGGAATCGATCTGCAGACGGCCAGCAGCTCCGTGTCGCCTTATCTCGATCCCGCAATCCCAAACAGGTGAAAGTCCGCATCGAACCGAACCCCCGGCAAGGCCATCGTCTACTTAACGACGACAGAAAATTCACACGAAATGTCCTTCTCAACGAAGCCTTCCGGATGTAAAATGAAATAAGCTTTTAATGAAGAAATAACAATCATCTAATTCAAAACACAACACGATTCAAAGATGTTTCATTTTAAAACTTCAAAACGGAGCACGGGGCGCTTGCGTGAATGCGTCCTTCGTGTGCCGTAAATGTTGTGACTTTCCTGGCCGAAGGCCCTAAAATGCTTGGACCCTTATTGGTGCACAGCGTCTCAACAACAGCAGTGGGGTTTGCTTCAACCGATAGGTAGGAACATCCAGACGTGAATCAGCAAGGAGCATTTCTAGTCCCAGTTAGACAAAATCTACGTCAACACGTAAGACAAAACTACAATTCGTGTTGTAGAGAATGTACCTCCTCCTATAGTGTAACTTTTAAGTGGTATGCCTTGTAACTGATTAATGATCCGAGCGTGTTCCCTATTTCAAAGACGATGAATTACTTCTAGGCCGACGCTTCGTGAAACACAAAAATACCCTTTGACCTGTATCACAAGAACAACGGGTCTCACCTGAGTTCTCTGTACAGGTTACTTCCAAACACACACACACACACTTTGTCCTAACATCACTTCATCAATATAGATTTGAACACTTAATAAATGTTTGACCCTCATAGACAAAATGTTACATGTACATGCACAATCAGACAAGTATTCTTAATTGACAGGCATATTAACAAAATTGAATTACTGCAGTGAAATATCCTGCATCAGGTTACATCGTATTAACAAGGAGCTATTTTAAAAAATACGCACGGTCTGCTTAACAGTGGATGTAAAACATACTATTGTGTCATTCAAAACGAGTAGGCCATTGCATGCTGGCGAATTCTAAACATTAGCGACAAATTACAAAACTGAGATGAAACATCAATCATCCCCCCCTACTGACAGCCTCTTGTTCACATACTCTTTGGTTCTTTCAGTAAAGTCACGTAGGTAGAAAAAATAATAATAGATCACGACGTTTCGATCGTAACACAAGCGGTCGTCCTCAGGCAGAAAAAAATAATAAATGCAGGCCGGTGCAGGGCCACCACCCTGTGCCACACAGGGGCAGCTGCTACTTGGGGATGCTCTTCGAGTGTTTCAGACGAGGTACAAAACTCCGAGTTGCCGAGGCGGTTAAGCAAGCACCGTGTAAAAGCAATTATTATGATAACATAGTGAATGCTTGGGGGCGTATTGTCTCTCGCTCCTGGTCAGAGATCTCCCCAACCCACAGGTCCACAAGGACTGGCCACTCGTTCTTACTCTGCAGGTTGAACCTAGGAATTGAGTGTTCAACTTCACATTCTTGTCATTAAAGGCCTGTGACAAAGGTGCATCTATTGTAGCGACATTGTCTCAAGCTTACACATCTACCGGGTCTCCACTTGACTTTGTATTGTCTCGGAGGAAGTCCACCCACACCTCCACTTCCACAAACTGCTGGGAGTTGCCTCACTCTGCCTCACAGTCAGAATTCTCCTCCTGCTTCGCGTTGCCTCCATCGATGTGAAGGTCCCATTTTGGATTTGAATCTTCATCTTCACATTTTACCTTCACTTCTTCCCTCTTCACCATCACTTCTTCACATTTCACCTTCACCTCTTCATATTTCACCTCGGTTCCTTTACAGTGTCAAAGCTGGGATTTTCCTCCGGTTCTTGCATCATGAGGGATGGGCTCATTGTGGAACTTTGACTTTCACAAGCTGATTTCAGACTCCACTCCTTGCAGATATTCTGATGCTTCTGTGTTCTCTGGTGTACTTGAAGATTTGATGAAACTGCAAACGCCATCCCGCACAGAATGCACCTGAAGGGTTTCTCTCTTGTGTGTGTTCTCTGGTGTACTTTAAGATTTGATGACTGTGCAAACGCCTTCCCACACACAGTGCACTTGAAGGGTTTCTCTCCTGTGTGTGTTCTCTGGTGTGTTTTAAGAATAGATGACTGTGAAAATGCCTCCCCACACACACTGCACTTGAAGGGTTTCTCTCCTGTGTGTGTTCTCTGGTGTCTTTTAAGAGCAGATGACCGTGAAAATGCCTTCCCACACACACTGCACTTGAAGGGTTTCTCTCCCGTGTGTGTTCTCTGGTGTATTACAAGAGCAGATGACCGTGAAAATGCCTTCCCACACACAGTGCACTTGAAGGGTTTCTCTCCTGTGTGTGTTCTCTGGTGTTCTACAAGAGTAGATGAATGTGCAAACGCCTTCCCACACACACTGCACTTGAAGGGTTTCTCTCCCGTGTGTGCTCGCTGGTGTTCTACAAGTGTAGATGAATGTGCAAACGCCTTCCCACACACACTGCACTTGAAGGGTTTCTCTCCTGTGTGTGTTCTCTGGTGTTCTTTAAGAACAGATGACTGTGAAAATGCCTTCCCACACACAGTGCACTTGAAGGGTTTCTCTCCTGTGTGTGTTCTCTGGTGTTCTTTAAGAACAGATGACTGTGAAAATGCCTTCCCACACGCAGTGCACTTGAAGGGTTTCTCTCCTGTGTGTGTTCTCTGGTGTACTTGAAGATGTGGGGACTGTGAAAATGCCTTCCCACACACAGTGCACTTGAAGCGTTTCACTCCCGTGTGTGTTCTCTGGTGTGTTACAAGAACAACCGACTGTGAAAATGCCTTCCCACACACACTGCACTTGAAGGGTTTCACTTCCGTGTGTGTTCTCTGGTGTGTTACAAGAGCAGATGAACGTGCAAACGCCTTCCCACACACACTGCACTTGAAGGGTTTCTCTCTTGTGTGTGTTCTCTGGTGTTCTTTAAGAACAGATGACTGTGAAAATGCCTTCCCACACACAGTGCACTTGAAGGGTTTCTCTCCCATGTGTGTTCTCTGGTGTATTTTAAGAGCAAATGACCGTGTAAATGCCTTCCCACACACACTGCACTTGAAGGGTTTCTCTCCCGTGTGTGTTCTCTGGTGTCTTTGCAGCTGTGATGAATGTGCAAATGCCTTCCCGCACATCGTGCACCTGAAGGGTTTCTCTTCTGTGTGAGTTCTCTGGTGCCGTGTCAAATTTCCAGTCCGATCCGTGCTGTATGCACGCTGGTCGCATTGTTGACTTGTCATACCGAGCTGCGCTGACTGCATTTGCTCCATCAGACCAATTCTGCGGAGGAAGCGTCAGAGGAAGCATCAACTGCAGACAGAAAAAAATAATATCCACACCATCTACACGTCAGTATCGAGGCACAGAGGAATGCATTTATAGTCACATGTGACTTACACATCTATATTCATATATTCATGATGTAGTAAAAACGTTTCCCAAATTCATCACACGGGCTGTTATGGCACACAATGAGAGGGCAAATGGTCATAAATATGCCTGGAAGCCCTTGTATCTTCAAAATTAATGTTCACCCAAAACTCCGAGCACACAATTTCAGCTGTCTGGCTACAAAAGGAATATTTATGAGAGCTACATTCAGCTGACATAGCAAAGGGTGTTGAAAACAATACTATTTGTGTTAGGCAGAAATGCATAAATTAACGTTCAATCGCAACTTAGAGGTGTGAATCCAGGCTCAGATGTCCTTAAATGCTGGGATGAACAGTTCCGACTTCAGCTGAATGTGCGTGCTGTGTTCACCTCCTGTTTCCATTCATATAAAGAGTTCCAGAGGAAAACAAAAGTAAACTATTGTTACGCTATAACCTCAGTGTTCAACAGAGTTAATAGACGTTACTGCAAACACAAACTGTACACTGTCACTGGGTAAACAGGCGGTGGCGTGTCTAGATTCACGCCTGGCCACCTTCATCTGCTTGGCATGAATACTTCCTCACTAAACCAAGTAATTAATTGAGGATCAACGAACATATCCGAGGCTAACTGGAGTTTGCGTGTCTCTCTCCGTGGTGGGATGTTAACTACCTCACCTGGTACACAGGAAGTCGTGGGTTCGATCCCGACCCTGACGCCTGCTGTAATATTTGGAGTTTGCGCGTCTCTCCGCTGAGTGTCTTTGACCAATAGACATTGACACACGTATTCTTGTTTCTTTCGGTAAAGTTACGTAGATAGAAAATAACAATAACAGATAATACAATTACATTAAATAAAGACCACTTGTGTTGCGATCAAAACGTGAGTTTTTTTGCTTTATTTACAATTATTTTTATTGGCTGTTATTTTCATTTAATTTTCTATCTACGTGACTTTACCGAAAGAACCAAGAATATTAATTCCTGCAGTCACCAAAGTTTTAAGTCAAAACATTCACACACGTTGACAAAGCCTCACCTTGTGTTGTTGTGGGCAGGTCGCTTCTGATAACAAGAGCGGTATAGCAGCTCAAGCGGGCTTGGCCTGCTAACAAAAGAAAATAAAAACTGCGTAAATATTTACAATAAAACAAAGTTACAAAGTGGCGAGCCGGGTGAAGACAAATTAAACTTAAGCGAGATCATTAAAGTGAATGCAATCAGGCGAGGGCAGGAGGCAAGGCCCCGCGTGGCTAAGCCCCGCGTTCTAAAGTTCCAACCTGGACATCGATCCCCATGCTCGCTGCTACTCAACTGACATCCCTACGAGAGAGAGGCTCTACCTTGGTAAACAACAACAACAACAACCACCACCACCATGAGAATTTCTCACCTCGGATTTCAGTGCAAGCGCGGATCGGCAGCCTCCTGTTACCTCGCGACGTCACGCGGGTAAGCAGGTAACGTGACGTCACTTCCGGGGTAAGAGACACGCCCCTCCCATAATGAGCGGCGCTGTACACACGCACACACACGCACGGTACACACACACGGTGCACACACGCGCACGACACACACACACAGTACACACACACGCAGGGTACACACACACTGTGCACACACACACACGCACGACACACACACGCACAGTACACACACACACAGTACACACACACGGTGCACACACACGCACGACACACACGCACAGTACACACACAGTACACACACATGCACAGCACATACACACGGTGCACACACACGCACGATACACACGCACACACACGCACGGTACACACGCACGGTACACACACACGGTGCACACACACGCACAATACACACGCACGATACACACGCACACACACAGTACACACGCACGGTACACACACGCACGGTACACACACACACACATGGTACACACACGCACAGTACACACACACATGCACGGTACACACACACAGTACACACACGTACGTACGGCACACCCACACTCCTTCAGTCACGTGACTAAGGTTGACGCGCTGCCCCGTCTCCCGAGGTGACCTCTGGGCTCTCTCGTCTCTCCTCGACATGTAGATTCATTTCTTACTCTTACCTAGAAGCGTCATTGTCTGTCTGTCTGTCTCTGTGGACGCAACTTGCGAGGAATTGTACTCACAAACTGTGGGGTTTACGTTTCAAATAAAGTGCCCAGATACCACGCGATAAGCCCCGTGGTGAGCCAGTGCTATTCCTATTTCCAATCCGTCAACATGAAAGTAGTTAAATTAACAATTTATTACTAATCTCCATATATACCAAAGGCAAAGTTGTGAATGTGTGCGTCTGTTCAAAATGTTTAGCTTACTTCCCGACATGCACCAAGCTTGAAATTTGCCATGTGGGTAATTTCCAGACTGTACACCGTGCAAACATTATAAAAATAGACTTTTGTATAATTTTTTGTGGGGGGGCGCGCAATAATGGATAAGCATGAAAACACCACGATACATAGGACTTACTTTGATTAGAATCTTGGAATTGATTGTGTACATGTTGAAATTGTTAAATGAGCATTTTCAGCACACTGCTGTTTTAATAAATGTTCATGATTCTGAGAATGTGTAATTCTGGGCATCATAATGACCATATTGGAATTGTCATCATGAATGGGGGTACAATGATTTTTTATAACAATAGGAATGCAGTTTTGAGCATGACTATTCATATTTCAGACTCATTCATGACAATAGATTCACGATTAAATTGCGATTTTGTTTTGCTCATCAATCAGGATACTGTTAATGATGCGCATGCCCATAAATTGTTGAAATGACTAGAAATGCAAGTTGTGTATACTCTCCAACCCCATTCCTCTACCTACCCATTCCCTTGACGGGCTCCGTGGCCCACTTAAACCCATGACGATGGCGGTGACGATTCCACCTCTCGCTGTAACAATCAAAGCACCTCCAACTTCTGAATGCAAAGGTGCTGGTTGGTGCAACGCCAAAACACATCAACGCCGTTCCCAAGCCCGCCCTACGTTAGTTAAAGCGTTATGATCAACAAAATAAAAAGTTCCACAGAGGAAACTAAAATGACATTACGCAATCCCCAAAGTCGCATGCGGTAGGCTACACGACTCGGAGAACAGCGTCAGACTTCAAGACTTGCATCGCCACCATCATCATTCTTCCTCTCCACAAGTCATCGCACGTCAATATTCAACAAGCTGCACACACGTGCAAGTAACCTCTCGACCCGCCACCTGCACAGTTAACGCGATCAGACCCGGGGGTCAAATTAAAATTGTCTTTGGTGACGTATTGCAATCGGTGTAATTTTAATGATGTACTGCTGTACGTACATAGAATTATATCATTGACAACGGGGTCCGCTTTTGCGATATCTGCGTGCGGTCTTTTAATTATATAGATACGTAGTCAGTTCATTAGTATGGGGTTCCTCTATAAGGAATTGTAATTGTAAAATGTATTACTTAATAATACGCTTCCAGGCCGCACTTGGCTTGTAGCAGTCAGAGCAGTTAAAATGACTGTACATGTGTAGGTATAAAATAAAATAAATTTAATTTAAATAAAATAAATTTTAGTTTTAAAAAAATGTAATTTAACGTAGGTATAAAATAAATGTAAATGTAATTTATTAAAAATGTAATTTAAAGTAGGTATAAAATAAAATTAATTTTAAAAAATGTAATTTATTAAAAATTTAATTTAACGTGGGTATAAAATAAATTTAAATAAATGTGATTTATTAAAAATTTTAATTAAACGTAGGTATGAAATACATTTAATGTAAATAAATGTAATTTATTTAAAAAATCAATTTCATTTAACATATGTACTAAGTCAATTTTTTTTTACAAATTTAGATTAAATTAAACGTAGGTATAAAATAAAATGTATTTAAATTATAAAAAAAATGCATTTATAAAAAATTACGTAGGTATAAAATTAATTTTAATTTACTTCATTAAAAATTTAAATTAAATTTAACGTAGGTATAAAATAAATGTAATTAAATTAAATAATAAATACTTTTTCTTTTCTACCTCCGTGACTTTACCGAAAGAAGCAGAGAGTGTGGACCCACGTGACATCAAGGCTGTCCTAGTCTAGGCAAGGCCTCAGGGTGTACCGGGCCTTTCACAACAACAGCAGCAGCAACAACGGTTCTCTTGAGAAAATGCTTTTAAAAAAAGTCAACGTAGCTTACCTTGACACTCGCGAACTTTAATGATTAAAATAATTAAAACAAAACTAAACACTCACACGCACATGGGCGCGCGGCATTCAGCGTGTACGGCATTAAAAATGGTAGCATCCTCCCGCAATCTGATTGGTCGCCGCGTGCCAAAGTGGGGAGGGGGGGAGGGGCAGCGATCCGATTGGTCGAGAGGCAAACCTGGGCGCGTCTCCGGCGATGGTGCGCAGCGATTGGTCAACGGTTGTCCTATGCTAATTTTGGTATGCTAATTAATTTTAATCTGTATGCTAATGCTGTACATTTATCCATACTCATTAAGTTTAATGTTTATCCTAAATTAGTAAAAAAAGTTATGCTCGTTTAGTTAACATTCTATGATAGTATCGTTATATTTTTTTTATTCTATAACAGCAGTGCATACTGACTGTGGTGGTACCTGCTATGATTACAGCAGTACATATTGCGGTGGTTACCTACTTCCACTACAGCAGTGCATAGTGCTGTGGTGGTACCTGCTATAACAGCAGGCATACCGACTAGTGGTACCTGCTATAATTACATCAGTGCATACTGTGGTGGTACCTGCTTTCACTACAGCAGTGCATACTGACTGTGGTGGGTACCTGCTAAGGTTACAGCAGTGCATACTGCTTATATGCTTTATCACGTGTCGTGAATGTGATAGTTTCATCCCAGAAATGGTGTCCTTGACCGGCCCAGAGCAGACATTTCACTTTACCTTAGAACCTGAGGTGGCACAGCATTAGCAATTCCAAGTTCTTTATGTTACCAATAGCGACGAAAAATGTGGCAAACATTTGCAATGAGTGGGTTATGACGTACCGTACTTCACTCTTATCGAACATTAACATAAGTCTGTGTTACTGGCGTTGTGCTGCCTCGGCTGGTACTAACTTCTTCTTTGACCACGTGGACCACGCGGATGAATGGTCTACGCGGGTCGAGCGACCGATGGAGAAGACCTATGGGGGCACGCGGGGGGAGACTCTCAGGCGAAATCGTGGAAGTGGCGTGACAGAAGCCACGCGTGGAGGATAGATGCATGCTGGCGAGACGTCGTCTTCAGTTTAATTTAAGTTTCACGTGTCAGGTGTAGAGCCCTGTGAGCCGTGCGGCCCTTGACTCGGGTGCAACCGCAACAAACAAAAACGTGAACATATTCATGTTGTGGGTCACTGTTGACGATGTGGGTCCCGATTGAAGATATGGGTCCGGATTAAAGAGGTGAGCGTCCCTTTTGATGTGGGTTTCTATTGACGAGGCGAGCATCCCTGTTGACGATGTTGGTCCCTCATGACGATGTGGGTCCGTGTTAACGATTTTAGCACTGAATTGGTCCTCGTCTAATAGCCTATATGTTCTACCATATGTAAACCCATACGACAATGTTACAATACATAGCATAAGAATTCAAATTCATGTCAACCACCACTCACCCTCCCCTCGACTCACTCCCATGCTCAGCCCTCCACTAGGGTACCCCCCCCGCCCACACCGGTGGCAGAGGGCCTTGTTTGAGCCAAGACACCTCTCCTTCTTTCCACAGAGCTACAAGACAATCAGAGTCTAGTCGTCCTACACATCGTCAGCAAGACGGATGAGGTGAGCTACGTCTGGCTGTGTGTGGCGCCGAGCGTGAAGATTTTCTTCTCTTCTGCAGCGTGCGTCCACGTCAACTTTCACCATCAAGCGCGCCCAGACTCCTCCACGGCTCCGCTGCCTCTCCTGCCCTCGTCCTCCTGCTTCCGCTCCGTCCGATCGCCCCCCTCTCCTCCCGCCCCTTGCCGTCTCTCTTCACACGCGCACTCCGACCTCCCTCGCCTTCCACGTCAGGAGGTACGCCCGAGATCATTCGTCCTGCCCGCACCAACGGCTCACCCATCGTCTGACCGCGTCTCCGTTCATGCAGGTAAGGGCACCATCACGGCGTAGCGGTTAGCGGCGCTGCGCCATTCTCGCTCACGGCCAATACCAGCGACAATTAGGGGCCGTCCGTGAATGACGTCACGCACCTAGAGGGGGGGGGGGGCGGGGTCAGACGTTTGTGACGATGTGTGACAAGGGGGGGGAGGGGGGTTTGAGAAATGTGACGTCACATCAAATTGCGCAACTTTAAATAGACAACACGTTCTACTTACATTTTGATTTAAAGCTTTCGTGACTGCAGTAATTCATATTCTTAGCTCTTTCGGTAAAGTCACGTTGAAGGGAAACAATAAAATAATATATATTATTTTATTGTTTCCCTTCAACGTCACTTTACCGAAAGAACTAAGAATACGTTCTACTTTATTAAAGACTTTGTAATGTTTTCTCCTACATCAGAGTGCAGCGCCACATTAACAACGCACTACAATGACAACAATAGTTTAAAGAGATTTGAAGCATGTTTTATATATATTTTTTGGGGGGGGGCAGAGCTTTGTGACGTCATAATTGAGGGGGGAGGGGTCTGACTTTGTGACGTCGTGTGACGATGGGGGGGGTCAAAAATCCTCTAAAATCACGTGACGTCATTTAAGGTTGGCCCCTTACCTGAAGCAGTCCTGAGCGTCACTTAGGTGGACTCAGCCATAATTAAGGAGGTGGTGAGGTGGGTGGGGGTGCTAACATCAGAATTTGAGAGACGAGCGGCCAGCCGTGGTTCTGTCCACACCAGCCCCTGGTGTTGTTCCATCGCGACCCTCACCGGTGCTCGCTAACAGCACACGCCCAGTGGGAGTCGATGAGTCCGTGGGTTTCTGTGCGAGTCCGTGGGTCCATTGTGCGTCTGTGGATGCGTCAGTCTACATTGGGGAGCCTTTGTCTTTGCAGTTTGGGGACTTGTGCAGCACTAGTGTGTAGTAGTGTATAGTGTAGTGTATAGTGTAGTAGTGTACTGTGTAGTAGTGTAGTGTATAGTGTAGTGTATAGTAGTGTAGTGTATAGTGTGTAGTGTATAGTAGTGTATAGTGTAGTGTATAATAGTGTATTGCATAGTAGTGTATAGTGTAGTGTATAGTGTAGTGTATAGTAGTGTATAGTGGTGTATAGTGTAGTGTATAGTAGTGTAGTGTATAGTAGTGTATAATAGTGTAGTGTATAGTAGTGTATAGTGTAGTATATAGTGTAGTGTATAGTAGTGTATAGTGTAGTGTATAGTAGTGTATAGTAGTGTAGTGTATAGTAGTGTATAGTGTAGTGTATAGTAGCGTAGTGTATAGTGTAGTGTATAAAAGTGTATAGTGTAGTGTATAGTAGTGTAGTGTATAGTAGTGTATAGTGTAGTGTATAGTGTAGTGTATAATAGTGTATAGTGCAGTATATAGTTTAGTATAGTGTAGTGTATAGTGTAGTCTATAGTAGTGTATAGTGTAGTGTATAGTGTAGTGTATAGTTTACTATACTAGTTATCACGTGAATAGTGTAGCTAGCCAGGTGGTGACCACACTCGTGCGTGCATCTCCACCCGTCCGTGTTTGCAAGTAAGCGCTCGTGTGTGTATGTGCACCCGCGTGTTTGTTCGTGTCTGTATGTATGCACACTGTTGCACATGGTTCGCTCGTGTGGGTTCGTAGTGGAACACACTGCTCATGAAAACGTTGCCTCGTTACGCGGTAAATGATGCGGCACGACAGGAGGGAACTGCAGGGATGAGGCTCTCCAGTCTTGGTGCTGTGAATGAAAACAGCGCCAGGGTGGAGCGTCCCATCCCTACAGCTCGTAGCTGTGACGGAGCGAGAGTGATCAGCGGACAGCCACCATGGTTGCCAGGTAAGGGGAGACTTCACCCGGAACTCTCCTCCACACGTGTTCCCCTTGAACATTGTCGCAATAAACGTACGATCAGGAATATTTAAAATATCCGACCTTTGTTGTTCCGCAAGAATATTAACGCTCAAACTCGTATCGAACTCTTCATGAATTCACTTGGTCAAACAGTTCAGGTACTCGGCAAAGCATTTCACCACCCGGTATGCAACAGTTAAACAATCTACTCCAAATCAACACCGAAATGTCAAATTATCATCCACCATTGACTTCCACATCGATGGAAGCCATTTGCCATGACGTCCAAGCCATTAAACACCGGAACAACGAACGTGCCATTCAAGTACATCTTGAAACCCATTATCTGAAGTAGTTTGTATTAAACAATACCTAAATAATAGAAACACGTTTACAATATTGAGCGAAGTTAAAGTCACGGACTTTTTCCAACTTTAGCTCAACAGGACCACAAAAGCTCAGATATGTGGTTCATAATAAATGAATAAATCTGATTGAAATCATCAACTGGCCAAACACTTTCTGATTTCAACATCACCTTATAAAAGAAAAACATTTTAAATATAAGCGCGCAACTTTATTTATCTGTGATGAGCGCTGCACTTTCCGTTGTTTTCATGCAGGGGGCGCTGCAAACCTACGCACCCCCTGCATGGACGACGGAGGCGCAGGGACAGACGTTCGATTACGTTGGAATCGATCTGCAGACGGCGGTCTTCTCGCACGGCCAGCTCCGTGTCGCCTTATCTCGATCCCGCAATCCCAAACAGGTGAAAGTCCGCATCGAACCGAACCCCCGGCAAGGCCATCTACTTAATGACGAGAGAAAATTCACATGAAATGTCCTTTTCAATGAAGTCTTCCAGATGTAAATTGAAACAAGCTTTTAATGAAGAAATAAAATCATCTAATTCAAAACAACACAATTCAAAGATGCTTCATTTCAAAACTTCAAAACGGAGCATGGGGTATTTGCGTGAATGCGTCCTTTGTGTGCAAATGTTGTGAATTTCCTGGCCTGAAGGCCGTCAATGTCTTGGACCCTTATTGGTGCACAGCGTCTCAACAACAGCAGTGGGGTTTGCTTCAACCGATGGTTACGAACATCCAGACGTGAATCAGCAAGGAGCATTTCTAGTCCTAGCTAGACAAAATCTACGTCACCACGTAAGACAAAACTACAATTCGTGTTGTAGAGAATGTACCTCCTCCTATACGTGTAACTTTCAAGTGGTATGCATTGTAACTCATGAATGATCCGAGTGTGCTACCTATTTCAAAGACAATGAGTTGCTCGAGATGCTTCGTGGATCACAAAAACACCGTTTGACCTGTATCACAAGAACAACGGGTCTCACCTGAGTTCTCTGTACAGGTTACTTCCAAACAGACACACACACTTTGTCCTAACATCACTTATTCAATATTTGACCCTTATCGATCAAATGTTACAAGTATGCACAAAACCAGACAAGTATTCATTCTAAATTATTGACAGGCATATTGACAAAATTGGATTACTGCAATGAAATATACTGCATCACGTTACATCATATTAACAAGAAGCTTTTAAAAAAAAGTTGCAGTCTGCTTCACAGTGAATGTAAAACATACTATTGTGTCATTCAAAATGAGTAGGCCATTGCATGCTGGCGTCTGAGTGAAAATGTAGCAAATTCTAAACATTACCTACAAACTACACAACTGAGATGACACATCAATCATCGCCCCCTACTGATAGGCTCTTGTCCACATGCAGGCCGGTGCAGGGCCACCACCTTGTGCCACACAGGGGCAGCTGCTACTTGGGGATGCTCTTTGAGTGTTTCAGACGAGGTACGACACAAAACTCCGAGTTGCTGAGGCGATTAAGCAAGCACCGTGTAAAATAAATTATTATGATAACATAGTGAATGCTTGGGAGCTTATTGGCTCTTGCTCCTGGTTAGAGATCTACCCAACCCACGGGCCCACAAAGTGTTCAACTTCACATTCTTGTCATTAAAGGCCTGTGACAAAGGTGTATCTATTGTAGCAACATCGTCTCTGGCTTACACATCTACCAGGTCTCCACTTGACTTTGTATTGTCTAGGAGCAAGTCCACCCACACCTCCACTTCCACAAACTGCTGGGAGTTGCCTCACTCTGCCTCACAGTCAGAATTCTCCTCCTGCTTCACGATGTGAAGGTCCCATTTTGGAGTTGGATCTTCATCTTCACATTTTACCTTCACTTCTTCGCTCATCACTTCTTCACATTTCACCTCGATACCTTTAAAAGTGTCCAAGCTGGGATTTTCGTCCGGTTCTTGTTTCATGAGGGATGGGCTCATTGCGGCACTTTGACTTTCACAAGCTGATTTCAGACTCCGACTCCGCTCCTTGTGGATCTTCCGATGCTTTTGTGTTCTCTGGTGTCTTCGAAGATTTGATGAATCTGCAAACGGCTTCCTGCACAGAGTACACCTGAAGGGTTTCTCTCCCGTGTGTGTTCTCTGGTGTTTTACAAGAGAAGATGACCGTGCAAACGCCTTCACGCACACACTGCACTTGAAGGGTTTCTCTCCCGTGTGTGTTCTCTGGTGTTTTTTAAGAGCAGATGACTGTGAAAATGCCTTCCCACAAACACTGCTCTTGAAGGGTTTCTCTCCCGTGTGTGTTCTCTGGTGTAATACGAGATCAGATGACCGTGAAAATGCCTTCACGCACACACTGCACTTGAAGGGTTTCTCTCCCGTGTGTGTTCTCTGGTGTGTTACAAGATTACTTGACTGTGTAAACGCCATCCTGCACATCGTGCACCTGAAGGGTTTCTCTCCCGTGTGTGTTCTCTGGTGTTTTACAAGATCAGATGAATCTGAAAATGCCTTCCCACACACCCTGCACTTGAAGGGTTTCTCTCCCGTGTGTGCTCTCTGGTGTGTTTTAAGAGCAAATTAATCTGAAAATGTCTTCCCACACACACTGCACTTGAAAGGTTTCTCTCCCGTGTGTGTTCTCTGGTGTTTTTTAAGAGCAGATGACTGTGAAAATGCCTTCCCACACACAATGCACTTGAAGGGTTTCTCTCCTGTGTGTGTTCTCTGGTGTGTTTTAAGAACTGATGGCCATGCAAATGCCTTGTCACACACAGTGCACTTGAAGGGTTTCTCTCCTGCGTGAGTTCTCTGGTGCTGTGTCAAATTTCCAGTCCGATCCGTGCTGTATGCACGCTGGTTGCAATGTTGACTTGTCGTACCGAGCTGCTGTGCTGACTGCCTTTGCTCCATCAGACCAGCGTCAGCTGCAGACAGAAAATAAGAATATCCACACCATCTACACGTCAGTATCGAGGCACAGAGGAATGCATATATACAGTCACATGTGACTTACACGTCTATACTTATTAATATATTCATGAAGTAGTGAAAAAGTTTCCCAAATTCATCACAGGGCTGTTATGGCACACAATGAGAGGGCAAATGGTTATAAATATGCCTGGAAGCCCTCGTATCTTCAAAATGAATGTTAACTCAAAACTCCGAGCACACAATATCGGCTGTCTGGATACAAAAGGAATATTTATGAGAGCTAAATTCAGCTGACATAGCAAAGGGTGTTGAAAACAATACCATTTGTGTTATGCATAAATTAATGTTCAATCGCAACTTAGAGGTGTGAATCCAGGCTCAGATGTCCTTAAACGCTGGGATGAACAGTTCCGACTTCAGCTGCATGTGTGTGCTATGTTAACTTCCTGTTTCCATTCTTATAAAGAGTTCCAGAAGAAAACAAAAGTAAACTACTGTTATGATACAACCTCCGTGTTCAACAGAGTTAATAGACGTTACTGCAAACACAAACTGTACACTGTCACTGGGTAAACAGGCGGTGGCGTGTCTAGAATCACGCCTGGCCACCTTCATCTGCTTGGCATGAATGCTTCCTCACTCCACCAAGTAATTAATTGAGGATCAACGAACATAGCCGACGCTAACTGGAGTTTGCGTGTCTCTCTCCGTGGTGAGATGTTAACTACCTCACCTGGTATACAGGAAGTCGTGGGTTCGATCCCGACCCTGACGCCTGCTGTATATTTGGAGTTTGCGCGTCACTCCGTTTAGCGTCTTTGACCGATAGACATTGACACACGTATTCTTGTTTCTTTCGGTAAAGTTACGTAGATAGAAAATAACAATAACAGATAATACAATTACATTAAATAAAGACCACTTGTGTTGCGATCAAAACGTGAGTTTTTTTGCTTTATTTACAATTTATTCTTATTTTATTTTCTATCTACGTGACTTTACCGAAAGAACCTAGAATATTAATTCCTGCAGTCACCAAAATTTTAAGTCAAAACATTCACACACGTTGACAAAGCCTCACCTTGTGTTGTTGTGGGCAGGTCGCTTCTGATAACAAGAGCGGTATAGCAGCTCAAGCGGGCTTGGCCTGCTAACAAAAGAAAATAAAAACTGCGTGAATATTTACAATAAAACAAAGTTACAAAGTGGCGAGCCGGGTGAAGACAAATTAAACTTAAGAGAGATAATTAAAGTGAATGCAATCAGGCGAGGGCAAGAGGCAAGGCCCCGCGTGGCTAGGCCCCGCGTTGTAAAGTTCCAACCTGGACATCGATTCCCATGCTCGCTGCTACTCAACTGACATCCCTTCGAGAGAGCGAGGCTCTACCTTGGTAAACAACAACAACCACCACCACAACGACCACCACCACAACGATGAGAATTTCTCACCTCGGATTTCAGTGCAAGCGCGCACACGGCAGCTTCCTGTTGCCTCGCGACAGCAGGAAGTAGTATGACGTCACGTCCCTCCCACAAGCGGCTCTCTAACTGAATAACTTATGTTAATGATGCCGGCCCATATGTCGAGGGATGGGGGCGTGGGCGCTGAACCCGTCGCAATAAACTCGCGACGGCTTTAACGAACACATTATGTTAATGAGCCTCCAGTCACTGGGCGTAACTTTGCCCAAATAAGGATTGCCACTGGAACGATATCGGCAGTGACCCATGCGGAGGTGACGTCACGCTCAAGAGCGCGGTGGACGGGCGAGGGGCGAATACCTTGGTGACATGACGTCACTAGCGAGGTACACCTCACCCTGGCGTTTCACGCCGATGAGGTAATTAAGAGTGGTGACGTAACAGAGTTGGAGTTTAAGTTGATTTAGATTAATTTTCCATTGCTCCCTCCCTTGGGTGTGTGAGCTCAGCAACAACAACGTGGACATTATTGTGTATACACTGTGTATGTATGTACACTATGTGTATACACTGTGTATACACTGTGTGTGTGTACACTGTGTATACACTGTGTGTGTGTACACTATGTGTGTACACTCTGTGTATACACTGTGTGTGTACAATGTGTGTGTACATTGTGTGTACACTGTGTATATACACTGTGTGTATATACACTGTGTATGCTGTGTGTGTACACTGTGTGTGTGTACACTGTGTGTACACAATGTGTGTATACTGTGTGTACACTGTGTACAGTGTGTGTACACTATGCACAGTGTGTACACTGTGTGTACAGTGTGTGTACACTGTGTGTGTGTACACTGTGTGTGTGTACACTGTGTGTGTGTACATTGTGTGTGTACACTGTGTGTGTACACTGTGTGTGTACATTGTGTGTGTACACTGTGTGTGTACACTGTGTGTGTGTACACTGTGTGTGTACATTGTGTGTGTGTACACTGTTTGTGTCCGCATTGAACCGAACCCCCGGCAAGGCCATCTACTTAATGACGAGAGAAAATTCACACGAAATGTCCTTTTCAATGAAGTCTTCCAGATGTAAATTGATATAAGCTTTTAATGAAGAAATAAAATCATCTAACTCAAAACACAACACAATTCAAAGATGTTTCATTTTAAAACTTCAAAACGGAGCATGGGGTACTTGCGTGAATGCGTCCTTCGTGTGCAAATGTTGTGACTTTCCTGGCCTGAAGGCCGTCAATGTGTTGGACCATTATTGGTGCACAGCATCTCAACAATAGCAGTGGGGTTTGCTTCAACCGATGGTTGCGAACATCCAGACGTGAATCAGCAAGGAGCATTTCTAGTCCCAGTTAGACAAAATCTACGTCAACACGTAAGACAAAACTACAATTCGTGTTGTAGAGAATGTACCTCCTCCTATACGTTTAACTTTCAAGTGGTATGCCTTGTAACTGATGAATGATCCGAGCGTGCTCCCTATTTCAAAGACAATGAGTTGCTCCAGAGGCAGACGCTTCGTGAAACACAAAAGTACCCTTTGACCTGTATCACAAGAACAACGGGTCTCACCTGAGTTCTCTGTACAGGTTACTTCCAAAACACACACACTTTGTCCTAACATCACTTAATCTAGATTTGAACACTTAATCAATGTTTGACCCTCAGACAAAATGTTACATGTACACGCACAATCAGACAAGTATTCATTCTTAATTATTGACAGGCATATTAACAAAATTGAATTACTGCAGTGAAATATCCTGCATCAGGTTGCATCGTCTGAAGAAAAAATACGCACCGTCTGCTTAACAGTGTATGTACATATTCTTGGTTCTTTCGGTAAAGTCACGTAGAAGGGAAACAATAAAATAATAAAAATATAAAACAATAAAATTCTCACTGCAGTCGAAACGTCGTGAGAATTCTATTGTTTTATATTTTTATTATTTTATTGTTTCCCTTCTACGTGGCTTTACCAAAAGAACGAAGAATATGAATCCCTGCAGTCACGAAAGCTTTAAATCAAAAGTGTATGTACACCGTACTATTGCGTCATTCAAAACGAGGCCGTTGCATGCTGGCGTCTGGGTCAAAATGTAGCAAATTCAAAACATTACGCTACAAATAATAGATCACGGCGTTTCGATGGCAACACAAGCAATTGTCATCAGGTGGGACAAGCACAGCAGCAATAAGACGAAACTGCTGGAGTAGGCACCTACTACTTCAGCAGTTTCTCTTGCTGTGGTTGTCCCATCTGATGACGATTGCTTGTGTTGTGATCTAAACGCCGTGGTCTGTTATGTTTCTAACCACGTGGTGACTTTACCGAAAGAACTCAAGAGTGTGGATTCCTGCAGTCACGAAAGCTTCGAATCAAGATTGCCTACAAACTACACAACTGAGATGACGCATCAATCATCGCCCCCTACTGACAGGCTCTTGTCCACATGCAGGCTGGTGCAGGGCCACCACCTTGTGCCACACAGGGGCAGCTGCTACTTGGGGATGCTCTTTGAGTGTTTCAGACGAGGTACGACACAAAACTCCGAGTTGCTGAGGCAATAAAGCAAGCTCCGTGTAAATGCAATTATTATAACATAGTGAATACTTGGGAGCTTATTGTCTCTCGCTCCTGGTTAGAGATCTCCCCAACCCACAGGTCCACAAAGACTGGCCGCCCTTACTCTGCAGGATGAACCTAGGAGCTGAGTGTCCAACTTCACATTCTTGTCATTAAAGGCCTGTGACAAAGGTGCATCTATTGGAGCGACATCGTCTCTGGCTTACACATCTACCGGGTCTCCACTTGACTTTGTATTGTCTAGTAAGTCCACCCACACCTCCACTTCCACAAACTGCTGGGAGTTGCCTCGCTCTGCCTCACAGTCAGAATTCTCCTCCTGCTTCACGATGTGAAGGTCCCTTTTTGGAGTTGAATCTTCATCTTCACATTTTACCTTCACTTCTTCGCTCTTCACCATCACCTCTTCACATTTCACCTTCACCTCTTCACATTTCACCTCGATACCTTTAAAAGTGTCCACTGGGATTTTCTTCCGGTTCGTGTTTAATGAGGGATGGGCTCATTGCGGCACTTTGACTTTCACAAGCTGATTTCAGACTGCACTCCTTGTGGATCTTCTGATGCTTCTGTGTTCTCTGGTGTACTTGAAGATTTGATGAAACTGCAAACGCCTTCCCGCATAGAGTGCACCTGAAGGGTTTCTCTCCCGTGTGTGTTCTCTGGTGTGTTTTAAGAGTAGATGACTGTGAAAATGTCTTCCCACACACAGTGCACTTGAAGGGTTTCTCTCCCGTGTGTGTTCTCTGGTGTGTTTTAAGAGTAGATGACTGTGAAAATGTCTTCCCACACACAGTGCACTTGAAGGGTTTCTCTTCCGTGTGCGTTCTCTGGTGTTTTTTAAGAGTAGATGAATCTGAAAATGTCTTCCCACACACAGTGCACTTGAAGGGTTTCTCTCCCGTGTGTGCTCTCTGGTGTGTTTTAAGAGTAGATGACTGTGAAAATGTCTTCCCACACACAGTGCACTTGAAGGGTTTCTCTCCCGTGTGTGTTCTCTGGTGTGTTTTAAGAGTAGATGACTGTGAAAATGTCTTCCCACACACACTGCAGCTGAAGGGTTTCTCTCCTGTGTGTTCTCTGGTGTTTTTTAAGAGTAGATGAATCTGAAAATGTCTTCCCACACACACTGCACCTGAAGGGTTTCTCTCCCATGTGTGTTCTCTGGTGTGTTTTAAGAGCAGATGACTGTGAAAATGTCTTCCCACACACACTGCACCTGAAGGGTTTCTCTCCCGTGTGTGTTCTCTGGTGTGTTTTAAGAGCAGATGACTGTGAAAATGTCTTCCCAAACACACTGCACTTAAAGGGTTTCTCTCCTGTGTGTGTTCTCTGGTGGGTCTCAAGAACTGATGACCATGCAAATGCCTTGTCACACACAGTGCACTTGAAGGGTTTATCTTCTGTGCGAGTTCTCTGGTGCTGTGTCAAATTTCCAGTCCGATCCGTGCTGTATACACGCTGGTCACATTGTTGACTTGTCGTACCGAGCTGCTGCGCTGACTGCCTTTGCTCCATCAGACCAGCGTCAGCTGCGGACAGAAAATAAGAATATCCACACCATCTACACGTCAGTAACGAGCCATGGAGGAATGAATATATACAGTCACACGTGACTTACGCGTCTGTATTCATTCATATATTCATGACTAGCTGTACTACCCGGCTTCGCCCGGGACTTGGATCCACCACGTCCGGCCGCCTTTGTCTCCCCAGTGGCGATGTTCACACCACGACAGTTACTCGTTTGAGGCTGAGTCTACCTAGGGGAGGCCCAGAAGCGGTTCAAATAATCGTCACCGGTGGTGGCCCGATACACTACAATGCGTTACGCTTACACACACAGACACACACAGACACACACACACAGACACACACACACAGACAGAGATACACACACAGACGCACACACACAGACACACACAGACACACACACACAGACACACACACAGACAACGCTAACCGCCTCACTACAACGCGTTACGCTTCCACGTGCGCGGGTCACGTGACAGATTTGACGTCACAGCTCACTTGCCGTGCAAAAAATCTATACATTATTGAGCTCCCCTCCCCACCCCTAAAACAACACTAAAGTGTATTTGTATAATGTTTGCATGGTGTACAGTCTGCAAAGTACCCACATGGCAAATTTCCAGTTTGTTGCGTGTCGGGAAGTACGCTAAACATTTTGAACAGAAAACACACACAATCACAACTTTGCCTTTTATATATATTTGGAGATGCAGTGAAAAACTTTCCCAAATTCATCACGCGGTTTCAGTTTTTTGATTTTCAGTTTGATTTATTTTGGTTATAGTCCCGTGAGTCATTCGGCTCTTGAATCGGGTGCAACCACAACAAGCAACACAACAAAAACACGACCAAGAAAAACATCTTACAGTGACTATGTGTGACTGTGCAAACAGCACTGTCATGGCACGCAATGAGAGGGCAAATGTCAAATATTCCTGTAAGCCCTCGCATCTTCAACATTAATGTTGCCATAGAAACGTGGGGTTTTTTGCTTCATTAAAAAAATTATTATCTGTTATTTTTATTTAATTTTCTATCTACGTGACTTTACCGAAAGAACCAAGAATATTAATTCCTACAGTCAGGAAAGTTTTAAGTCAAAACATTCACACACGTTGACAAAGCCTCACCTTGTGTTGTTGTGGGCAGGTTGCTTCTGATAACAAGAGCGGTATAGCAGCTCAAGCGGGCTTGGCCTGGTGAAAAAAATAAAAACTGCTCGCTGCTACTCAACTGACATCCCTACGAGAGAGAGGCTCTACCTTGGTAAACAACAACCACCACCACCACCATGAGAATTTCTCACCTCGGATTTCAGTGCAAGCGCGGATCGGCAGCCTCCTGTTACCTCGCGACGTCACGCGTGTAAGCAGGTAACATGCCGTCACTTCCGGGTTAAGAGACACGCCCCTCCCACAATGAGCTGCTCTGTAACTAAATAAATTATGTTAATGAATTCGGGCCAAATGTCGAGGGATGGGGCGTGGCTGCTGAACCCGTCGCAATAAACTCTCGACGGCTTCAACGGACACATTATGTTAATGAACCGCCAGTCACTGGGCGTAGCTTTGCCCAAATAAGGATTGCCACTGGATTGATATCGGCAGTGACCCAAGCGGAGGTGACGTTACGCTCAAGAGTGCTGTGGACGGGGTTGGGGGAGTGTGAATACCTTGGTGACATGACGTCACTAGCGAGGTACACCTCTTGCTGGCACTTCATGCCGATGAGGTCATGCTGAGTGGTGACGTCACAGAGCGGGGATGCAATTTAAGTTGATTTAGATTCATTTTCCATTGCCCCCTCCCTTGGGTGCGTGAACTCAGCAACAACAACGTGGACATCATTGTGTGTACAGTGTGTGTGTGTACGTACACACAGTGTGTGTGTGTAGTGGGGGGCAATGGCGGTGCATTGGCCAGTCATCTCAGTCAGTCGACCCTCATAGGCCAAATCGCTTCTGAAAAATAAGTTAATAGCAGCTCACTGGGCTTTGCCTGGTAGGATGGGGATGGTTTAGTTGCGTGTGTGTGTGGGCGATTTATTTACCATTGTTGTACTTTGCACTACCATCACGTGTTCTACTTTGTGTTGTTTTAACGTTCTTACCCCGTGCGCCTACTGGACATCTGTGAAAAAGAGCTTCATAGCTCATCGGATTTCTCCAGTATAAATAAACATTCTGCTTCCGAGGTGCTCGCTAACGGGCACTTGCCCCAACAGTCTGTTAAAGGTTACCACGGGGGGGATCTGCGTCTTTTGTTGCCCGGGCTAATGCCACGTTAATTCCCGATGCTTCAGAGACATTGCACACGAGGTTTCTTTGCTAGTGGGAGTCATCAAGTGAGTACCTCTCAGTCAAGCATCTCAGCCGTGCCACTGCAAACTGCAAGGGAGGTCCCCCCCGCCCCCCACAAGACTTGTAGGTCAATTCATCGCGGTGTGTCACGATATTTGTTGCGATATTTCATATTGTGTGAGTGATTAATGTAATTATTGACGAGTGATTAATGTGATTATTGACGAGTGATCAATGTGATTATTGACGAGTGATCAATGTGATTAATGACGAGTGATCAATGTGATTATTGACGAGTGATTAATGTTATTAATGACGAGTGATCAATCTGATTATTGACGAGTGATCAATGTGATTATTGAAGAGTGATCAATGTGATTAATGACGAGTGATTAATGTGATTATTGATGAGTGATTAATGTGATTATTGACGTGTGATCAATGTGATTATTGACTTGTGATCAATGTGATTATTGACGTGTGATCAATGTGATTATTGAAGAGTGATCAATGTGATTAATGACGAGTGATTAATGTGATTATTGATGAGTGATTAATGTGATTAATGACGAGTGATCAATGTGATTATTGACGAGTGATCAATGTGATTAATGACGAGTGATTAATGTAATTATTGACGAGTGATCAATGTGATTAATGACGAGTGATCAATGTGATTAATGACGAGTGATCAATGTGATTATTGACGAGTGATTAATGTTATTAATGACGAGTGATCAATGTGATTATTGACGAGTGATTAATGTGATTATTGACGAGTGATCAATGTGATCAATGTGATTATTGACGAGTGATCAATGTGATTAATGACGAGTGATCAATGTGTTTATTGACGAATGATTAATGTGATTATTGACGAGTGATTAATGTGATTATTGATGAGTGATCAATGTGATTATTGACACGTGGTCAATGTGATTACTGACGAGTGATTAATGTGATGCTTCGTACGTAACGAACATGATGATTCAATTGCATCGCCTTCTAAGTTTGACGATGAGATGACCTCACACGACGTCATGCTTTCTGACGTCATCACCTTGGCCAGAAAACGTTTTGGGAAACCCTTTGGTCAATTTGTCTCGTTTTCTTTTTGGGCAAGTCTCTAGTAACGCAAGTTAAAACTAAAGTTGTACGCGTATTGGATCATATTGACAAGAGCAATTGTGAGCCCAAGTTACAGACAGACAGAGCTAAAGTATTAACACCCCCAACCTTAGCCGCAACAAATATTTGTTTAATTGTCTACTTGACCTCCGCCCTTCCTCTCTTACCTACGTTTGGTTCTTCTAATCCTATTTGCAGGTGTATGGAACCAGAACGCTTTTGGAACTCACAGGAATACCTCTGACGTATGAACAAATCAGCTCCAGAGCAGATTTGTGCTCCCAAAAGGAAATAATGAAAATGAGATGTGTGTGTGTGTGCTTGTCCAATCAAATTCCCCAGGAGTTTAAAAGCGAGAACTTTAAGTCATAGATCGATAGTCATTACAAGTGCAGTAGTAAAGACAAGTTTAGAACACGGTGGCAGCCAATCATCCCACTGCTAATGTACCAAAGATAGGTTATATCACACACATATATAAGCATGCCAACCTTGGATGGTACATTACAACGAAACTATTACAACTATTTATTATTTTACCAGGTAAGGCCCAGTGAGCTATGTAGCTCTATTTCAGAAGCGACCTTGCTATCTCAAATGAAAGCTCAACGAATTAAGATTGTACGTGCAAATTTGTAGCAGCCAAAAACTAAACATTAATCTTGCCTTTTTAAAGCTTTCGTGACTGCAGGAATTCATCTTCTTGGTTCTTTCGGTAAAGTCACCACGTAGAATGGAAGTAAAATAATAAAATAATAAAAATAAAATTGAATTCTCACGACGTTTCGGCCACAACACAAGTAGCCTTCCTCAGGTGAAGAAACAGAACAGTCGGGAAGACAGCGCTTTAGTTATTATGTTTTATTTTTATTGTTTTATTATTTGATTCCCATTCTACGTGACTTTACTGACAGAACCAACAAGATTAATCTCGCCATCCCGATTGCTTGGGTTGCCGACTGAAAGCGTCCCAAACATTATGAATAACGCCTGGCCTACGTAACATCAGCGCCAACGTCACGTGGCAATGTGCCTGCAGGAGCTCATCGTTCAAACAGGCGTCCGGCTTTCATGAAAGACTCCTTGAAAACAAAGCTCCATGCGCGTCCCAGTCTCGTGATGGTTCCCATTGCGCACACGGACAGCTGCTCTTCCACTCCGCTGCTGGACGAAGGCCTCCCCACGCCGCACGACGCGCGAGGTTTCAGCGAGTATCCTGCACCATGTCGCCGTGTTGAAGGCCAGGAGCGTAGACACGGGTTAAGTTCAGTTCATTACGAGACCTCCTTTGCCAGTAGCAAGATACGCCTTTTGGTGTCGTCTGGTCCAACACCAGTGGAGACTAGGCTCTAAGAAATGCTGTCTCGGGTGTGGACCAATCAACTTCAAGGACAGTGCCAATATCATTATCAGAGTTGTCTCTTTTTTGTTTGCATTTTTGACTGCTTGTGTTGTGGTTATTGCAAACATGATCCCCTTGTATAAAGGTGTCAGTTTTGGTGCCAGATAAAAGGGTCAAAACCTATTACTAAGTTCAGTTCAGTTTATTTGGTGTAGCCCTGTGAGCCATCAACAAACACAACAACAAAAATAAGAACCCAAAAAACCATCTTATTACAATGGGGGAATTGTTATAAAAAATAATTGACATTTATAATGCGCAATTCGTCCAGGGATCACGTTACAACAATGGATTCTACGACATGTAATTGCTCGTTATTTGGTGATACTGCATCGGCAGTGCGGCAGCGACACAATCGTGTGACGTGTTGCTTTCTTGTTAATGGCTCGACACGGGGCTGTGACGTGACTGTGCGGGACGTGTCACGTGACGGCAACACAATCGCGTATCCGTGACGGCCCGTGTGTTCCAATGACACGCGGGCCTTGTTAGACTGATGGCCTTAATCTTAGTTGTCTTGTTGTTGTTGTTTGACTTGCATCCCACTGGGATTTTTGCACACAGCGTTGGTGTACGGTGCTATTTCAGGAATATTTTTATTTTTTTCCTGGATTTTCTGTTTGCACAGTCACACAAAGTCACTTTAAGATGTTTTTCTTGTTCGTGTTTGTGTTTGTTGTGGTTGCACTTGATTCAAGAGCCGAATGGCTCACAGGGGTATACCAAAATATATAAACTGAAATTATTGTGTACACACTGTGTGTACACACTGTGTACGTACACGCTGTGTGTGTGCACTGTGTGTGTGTGTACACGTACACTGTGTGTACACTGTGTATGTGTACAGTGTGTGTGTGTACACTGTGTGTGTGTACACTGTGAATGTACACTGTGTGTGTACACTGTGTGTGTACACTGTGTGTGTGCACTGTGTGTGTGTGTGCACTGTGTGTGTGTACACTGTGTGTGTACACTGTGTGTGTGTGTTCACTGTGTGTGTGTACACTGTGTGTGTGTACACTGTGTGACCACTGTGTGTGTGTACACTGTGGGGGGCACAGTCATCTTAGTCGACCAATGGGCATCTTTTCATCAATTTATTATTTTCAAATTTTCTTGTTTTTTTGTTTTCTATTTACGTGACTTTACCGAAAGAACCAGGAATATGGTAGCGCATTCTCTATTTATTGCAGAGGTTCAGGGTTAAAATCCGACAGGCACACCTGGCTACCCCAGTAACATTCACCACAATATGCGCAGTCTGCTAAACGGCAGATGTAAAACAAACCACTGTGTCACTCACAACTGGTGTCACGGTCAAAATTGGGGTAATTCCAAACATTATCCAGCACCCCCTGTACCAACGACGGAGGCGCAGGGACAGACGTTCGATTACGTTGGAATCGATCTGCAGACGGCCAGCAGCTCCGTGTCGCCTTATCTCGATCCCGCAATCCCAAACAGGTGAAAGTCCGCATCGAACCGAACCCCCGGCAAGGCCATCGTCTACTTAACGACGACAGAAAATTCACACGAAATGTCCTTCTCAACGAAGCCTTCCGGATGTAAAATGAAATAAGCTTTTAATGAAGAAATAACAATCATCTAATTCAAAACACAACACGATTCAAAGATGTTTCATTTTAAAACTTCAAAACGGAGCACGGGGCGCTTGCGTGAATGCGTCCTTCGTGTGCCGTAAATGTTGTGACTTTCCTGGCCGAAGGCCCTAAAATGCTTGGACCCTTATTGGTGCACAGCGTCTCAACAACAGCAGTGGGGTTTGCTTCAACCGATAGGTAGGAACATCCAGACGTGAATCAGCAAGGAGCATTTCTAGTCCCAGTTAGACAAAATCTACGTCAACACGTAAGACAAAACTACAATTCGTGTTGTAGAGAATGTACCTCCTCCTATAGTGTAACTTTTAAGTGGTATGCCTTGTAACTGATTAATGATCCGAGCGTGTTCCCTATTTCAAAGACGATGAATTACTTCTAGGCCGACGCTTCGTGAAACACAAAAATACCCTTTGACCTGTATCACAAGAACAACGGGTCTCACCTGAGTTCTCTGTACAGGTTACTTCCAAACACACACACACACACTTTGTCCTAACATCACTTCATCAATATAGATTTGAACACTTAATAAATGTTTGACCCTCATAGACAAAATGTTACATGTACATGCACAATCAGACAAGTATTCTTAATTGACAGGCATATTAACAAAATTGAATTACTGCAGTGAAATATCCTGCATCAGGTTACATCGTATTAACAAGGAGCTATTTTAAAAAATACGCACGGTCTGCTTAACAGTGGATGTAAAACATACTATTGTCATTCAAAACGAGTAGGCCATTGCATGCTGGCGAATTCTAAACATTAGCGACAAATTACAAAACTGAGATGAAACATCAATCATCCCCCCCTACTGACAGCCTCTTGTTCACATACTCTTTGGTTCTTTCAGTAAAGTCACGTAGGTAGAAAAAATAATAATAGATCACGACGTTTCGATCGTAACACAAGCGGTCGTCCTCAGGCAGAAAAAAATAATAAATGCAGGCCGGTGCAGGGCCACCACCCTGTGCCACACAGGGGCAGCTGCTACTTGGGGATGCTCTTCGAGTGTTTCAGACGAGGTACAAAACTCCGAGTTGCCGAGGCGGTTAAGCAAGCACCGTGTAAAAGCAATTATTATGATAACATAGTGAATGCTTGGGGGCGTATTGTCTCTCGCTCCTGGTCAGAGATCTCCCCAACCCACAGGTCCACAAGGACTGGCCACTCGTTCTTACTCTGCAGGTTGAACCTAGGAATTGAGTGTTCAACTTCACATTCTTGTCATTAAAGGCCTGTGACAAAGGTGCATCTATTGTAGCGACATTGTCTCAAGCTTACACATCTACCGGGTCTCCACTTGACTTTGTATTGTCTCGGAGGAAGTCCACCCACACCTCCACTTCCACAAACTGCTGGGAGTTGCCTCACTCTGCCTCACAGTCAGAATTCTCCTCCTGCTTCGCGTTGCCTCCATCGATGTGAAGGTCCCATTTTGGATTTGAATCTTCATCTTCACATTTTACCTTCACTTCTTCCCTCTTCACCATCACTTCTTCACATTTCACCTTCACCTCTTCATATTTCACCTCGGTTCCTTTACAGTGTCAAAGCTGGGATTTTCCTCCGGTTCTTGCATCATGAGGGATGGGCTCATTGTGGAACTTTGACTTTCACAAGCTGATTTCAGACTCCACTCCTTGCAGATATTCTGATGCTTCTGTGTTCTCTGGTGTACTTGAAGATTTGATGAAACTGCAAACGCCATCCCGCACAGAATGCACCTGAAGGGTTTCTCTCTTGTGTGTGTTCTCTGGTGTACTTTAAGATTTGATGACTGTGCAAACGCCTTCCCACACACAGTGCACTTGAAGGGTTTCTCTCCTGTGTGTGTTCTCTGGTGTGTTTTAAGAATAGATGACTGTGAAAATGCCTCCCCACACACACTGCACTTGAAGGGTTTCTCTCCTGTGTGTGTTCTCTGGTGTCTTTTAAGAGCAGATGACCGTGAAAATGCCTTCCCACACACACTGCACTTGAAGGGTTTCTCTCCCGTGTGTGTTCTCTGGTGTATTACAAGAGCAGATGACCGTGAAAATGCCTTCCCACACACAGTGCACTTGAAGGGTTTCTCTCCTGTGTGTGTTCTCTGGTGTTCTACAAGAGTAGATGAATGTGCAAACGCCTTCCCACACACACTGCACTTGAAGGGTTTCTCTCCCGTGTGTGCTCGCTGGTGTTCTACAAGTGTAGATGAATGTGCAAACGCCTTCCCACACACACTGCACTTGAAGGGTTTCTCTCCTGTGTGTGTTCTCTGGTGTTCTTTAAGAACAGATGACTGTGAAAATGCCTTCCCACACACAGTGCACTTGAAGGGTTTCTCTCCTGTGTGTGTTCTCTGGTGTTCTTTAAGAACAGATGACTGTGAAAATGCCTTCCCACACGCAGTGCACTTGAAGGGTTTCTCTCCTGTGTGTGTTCTCTGGTGTACTTGAAGATGTGGGGACTGTGAAAATGCCTTCCCACACACAGTGCACTTGAAGCGTTTCACTCCCGTGTGTGTTCTCTGGTGTGTTACAAGAACAACCGACTGTGAAAATGCCTTCCCACACACACTGCACTTGAAGGGTTTCACTTCCGTGTGTGTTCTCTGGTGTGTTACAAGAGCAGATGAACGTGCAAACGCCTTCCCACACACACTGCACTTGAAGGGTTTCTCTCTTGTGTGTGTTCTCTGGTGTTCTTTAAGAACAGATGACTGTGAAAATGCCTTCCCACACACAGTGCACTTGAAGGGTTTCTCTCCCATGTGTGTTCTCTGGTGTATTTTAAGAGCAAATGACCGTGTAAATGCCTTCCCACACACACTGCACTTGAAGGGTTTCTCTCCCGTGTGTGTTCTCTGGTGTCTTTGCAGCTGTGATGAATGTGCAAATGCCTTCCCGCACATCGTGCACCTGAAGGGTTTCTCTTCTGTGTGAGTTCTCTGGTGCCGTGTCAAATTTCCAGTCCGATCCGTGCTGTATGCACGCTGGTCGCATTGTTGACTTGTCATACCGAGCTGCGCTGACTGCATTTGCTCCATCAGACCAATTCTGCGGAGGAAGCGTCAGAGGAAGCATCAACTGCAGACAGAAAAAAATAATATCCACACCATCTACACGTCAGTATCGAGGCACAGAGGAATGCATTTATAGTCACATGTGACTTACACATCTATATTCATATATTCATGATGTAGTAAAAACGTTTCCCAAATTCATCACACGGGCTGTTATGGCACACAATGAGAGGGCAAATGGTCATAAATATGCCTGGAAGCCCTTGTATCTTCAAAATTAATGTTCACCCAAAACTCCGAGCACACAATTTCAGCTGTCTGGCTACAAAAGGAATATTTATGAGAGCTACATTCAGCTGACATAGCAAAGGGTGTTGAAAACAATACTATTTGTGTTAGGCAGAAATGCATAAATTAACGTTCAATCGCAACTTAGAGGTGTGAATCCAGGCTCAGATGTCCTTAAATGCTGGGATGAACAGTTCCGACTTCAGCTGAATGTGCGTGCTGTGTTCACCTCCTGTTTCCATTCATATAAAGAGTTCCAGAGGAAAACAAAAGTAAACTATTGTTACGCTATAACCTCAGTGTTCAACAGAGTTAATAGACGTTACTGCAAACACAAACTGTACACTGTCACTGGGTAAACAGGCGGTGGCGTGTCTAGATTCACGCCTGGCCACCTTCATCTGCTTGGCATGAATACTTCCTCACTAAACCAAGTAATTAATTGAGGATCAACGAACATATCCGAGGCTAACTGGAGTTTGCGTGTCTCTCTCCGTGGTGGGATGTTAACTACCTCACCTGGTACACAGGAAGTCGTGGGTTCGATCCCGACCCTGACGCCTGCTGTAATATTTGGAGTTTGCGCGTCTCTCCGCTGAGTGTCTTTGACCAATAGACATTGACACACGTATTCTTGTTTCTTTCGGTAAAGTTACGTAGATAGAAAATAACAATAACAGATAATACAATTACATTAAATAAAGACCACTTGTGTTGCGATCAAAACGTGAGTTTTTTTGCTTTATTTACAATTATTTTTATTGGCTGTTATTTTCATTTAATTTTCTATCTACGTGACTTTACCGAAAGAACCAAGAATATTAATTCCTGCAGTCACCAAAGTTTTAAGTCAAAACATTCACACACGTTGACAAAGCCTCACCTTGTGTTGTTGTGGGCAGGTCGCTTCTGATAACAAGAGCGGTATAGCAGCTCAAGCGGGCTTGGCCTGCTAACAAAAGAAAATAAAAACTGCGTAAATATTTACAATAAAACAAAGTTACAAAGTGGCGAGCCGGGTGAAGACAAATTAAACTTAAGCGAGATCATTAAAGTGAATGCAATCAGGCGAGGGCAGGAGGCAAGGCCCCGCGTGGCTAAGCCCCGCGTTCTAAAGTTCCAACCTGGACATCGATCCCCATGCTCGCTGCTACTCAACTGACATCCCTACGAGAGAGAGGCTCTACCTTGGTAAACAACAACAACAACAACCACCACCACCATGAGAATTTCTCACCTCGGATTTCAGTGCAAGCGCGGATCGGCAGCCTCCTGTTACCTCGCGACGTCACGCGGGTAAGCAGGTAACGTGACGTCACTTCCGGGGTAAGAGACACGCCCCTCCCATAATGAGCGGCGCTGTACACACGCACACACACGCACGGTACACACACACGGTGCACACACGCGCACGACACACACACACAGTACACACACACGCAGGGTACACACACACTGTGCACACACACACACGCACGACACACACACGCACAGTACACACACACACAGTACACACACACGGTGCACACACACGCACGACACACACGCACAGTACACACACAGTACACACACATGCACAGCACATACACACGGTGCACACACACGCACGATACACACGCACACACACGCACGGTACACACGCACGGTACACACACACGGTGCACACACACGCACAATACACACGCACGATACACACGCACACACACAGTACACACGCACGGTACACACACGCACGGTACACACACACACACATGGTACACACACGCACAGTACACACACACATGCACGGTACACACACACAGTACACACACGTACGTACGGCACACCCACACTCCTTCAGTCACGTGACTAAGGTTGACGCGCTGCCCCGTCTCCCGAGGTGACCTCTGGGCTCTCTCGTCTCTCCTCGACATGTAGATTCATTTCTTACTCTTACCTAGAAGCGTCATTGTCTGTCTGTCTGTCTCTGTGGACGCAACTTGCGAGGAATTGTACTCACAAACTGTGGGGTTTACGTTTCAAATAAAGTGCCCAGATACCACGCGATAAGCCCCGTGGTGAGCCAGTGCTATTCCTATTTCCAATCCGTCAACATGAAAGTAGTTAAATTAACAATTTATTACTAATCTCCATATATACCAAAGGCAAAGTTGTGAATGTGTGCGTCTGTTCAAAATGTTTAGCTTACTTCCCGACATGCACCAAGCTTGAAATTTGCCATGTGGGTAATTTCCAGACTGTACACCGTGCAAACATTATAAAAATAGACTTTTGTATAATTTTTTGTGGGGGGGCGCGCAATAATGGATAAGCATGAAAACACCACGATACATAGGACTTACTTTGATTAGAATCTTGGAATTGATTGTGTACATGTTGAAATTGTTAAATGAGCATTTTCAGCACACTGCTGTTTTAATAAATGTTCATGATTCTGAGAATGTGTAATTCTGGGCATCATAATGACCATATTGGAATTGTCATCATGAATGGGGGTACAATGATTTTTTATAACAATAGGAATGCAGTTTTGAGCATGACTATTCATATTTCAGACTCATTCATGACAATAGATTCACGATTAAATTGCGATTTTGTTTTGCTCATCAATCAGGATACTGTTAATGATGCGCATGCCCATAAATTGTTGAAATGACTAGAAATGCAAGTTGTGTATACTCTCCAACCCCATTCCTCTACCTACCCATTCCCTTGACGGGCTCCGTGGCCCACTTAAACCCATGACGATGGCGGTGACGATTCCACCTCTCGCTGTAACAATCAAAGCACCTCCAACTTCTGAATGCAAAGGTGCTGGTTGGTGCAACGCCAAAACACATCAACGCCGTTCCCAAGCCCGCCCTACGTTAGTTAAAGCGTTATGATCAACAAAATAAAAAGTTCCACAGAGGAAACTAAAATGACATTACGCAATCCCCAAAGTCGCATGCGGTAGGCTACACGACTCGGAGAACAGCGTCAGACTTCAAGACTTGCATCGCCACCATCATCATTCTTCCTCTCCACAAGTCATCGCACGTCAATATTCAACAAGCTGCACACACGTGCAAGTAACCTCTCGACCCGCCACCTGCACAGTTAACGCGATCAGACCCGGGGGTCAAATTAAAATTGTCTTTGGTGACGTATTGCAATCGGTGTAATTTTAATGATGTACTGCTGTACGTACATAGAATTATATCATTGACAACGGGGTCCGCTTTTGCGATATCTGCGTGCGGTCTTTTAATTATATAGATACGTAGTCAGTTCATTAGTATGGGGTTCCTCTATAAGGAATTGTAATTGTAAAATGTATTACTTAATAATACGCTTCCAGGCCGCACTTGGCTTGTAGCAGTCAGAGCAGTTAAAATGACTGTACATGTGTAGGTATAAAATAAAATAAATTTAATTTAAATAAAATAAATTTTAGTTTTTAAAAAATGTAATTTAACGTAGGTATAAAATAAATGTAAATGTAATTTATTAAAAATGTAATTTAAAGTAGGTATAAAATAAAATTAATTTTAAAAAATGTAATTTATTAAAAATTTAATTTAACGTGGGTATAAAATAAATTTAAATAAATGTGATTTATTAAAAATTTTAATTAAACGTAGGTATGAAATACATTTAATGTAAATAAATGTAATTTATTTAAAAAATCAATTTCATTTAACATATGTACTAAGTCAATTTTTTTTTACAAATTTAGATTAAATTAAACGTAGGTATAAAATAAAATGTATTTAAATTATAAAAAAAATGCATTTATAAAAAATTACGTAGGTATAAAATTAATTTTAATTTACTTCATTAAAAATTTAAATTAAATTTAACGTAGGTATAAAATAAATGTAATTAAATTAAATAATAAATACTTTTTCTTTTCTACCTCCGTGACTTTACCGAAAGAAGCAGAGAGTGTGGACCCACGTGACATCAAGGCTGTCCTAGTCTAGGCAAGGCCTCAGGGTGTACCGGGCCTTTCACAACAACAGCAGCAGCAACAACGGTTCTCTTGAGAAAATGCTTTTAAAAAAAGTCAACGTAGCTTACCTTGACACTCGCGAACTTTAATGATTAAAATAATTAAAACAAAACTAAACACTCACACGCACATGGGCGCGCGGCATTCAGCGTGTACGGCATTAAAAATGGTAGCATCCTCCCGCAATCTGATTGGTCGCCGCGTGCCAAAGTGGGGAGGGGGGGAGGGGCAGCGATCCGATTGGTCGAGAGGCAAACCTGGGCGCGTCTCCGGCGATGGTGCGCAGCGATTGGTCAACGGTTGTCCTATGCTAATTTTGGTATGCTAATTAATTTTAATCTGTATGCTAATGCTGTACATTTATCCATACTCATTAAGTTTAATGTTTATCCTAAATTAGTAAAAAAAGTTATGCTCGTTTAGTTAACATTCTATGATAGTATCGTTATATTTTTTTTATTCTATAACAGCAGTGCATACTGACTGTGGTGGTACCTGCTATGATTACAGCAGTACATATTGCGGTGGTTACCTACTTCCACTACAGCAGTGCATAGTGCTGTGGTGGTACCTGCTATAACAGCAGGCATACCGACTAGTGGTACCTGCTATAATTACATCAGTGCATACTGTGGTGGTACCTGCTTTCACTACAGCAGTGCATACTGACTGTGGTGGGTACCTGCTAAGGTTACAGCAGTGCATACTGCTTATATGCTTTATCACGTGTCGTGAATGTGATAGTTTCATCCCAGAAATGGTGTCCTTGACCGGCCCAGAGCAGACATTTCACTTTACCTTAGAACCTGAGGTGGCACAGCATTAGCAATTCCAAGTTCTTTATGTTACCAATAGCGACGAAAAATGTGGCAAACATTTGCAATGAGTGGGTTATGACGTACCGTACTTCACTCTTATCGAACATTAACATAAGTCTGTGTTACTGGCGTTGTGCTGCCTCGGCTGGTACTAACTTCTTCTTTGACCACGTGGACCACGCGGATGAATGGTCTACGCGGGTCGAGCGACCGATGGAGAAGACCTATGGGGGCACGCGGGGGGAGACTCTCAGGCGAAATCGTGGAAGTGGCGTGACAGAAGCCACGCGTGGAGGATAGATGCATGCTGGCGAGACGTCGTCTTCAGTTTAATTTAAGTTTCACGTGTCAGGTGTAGAGCCCTGTGAGCCGTGCGGCCCTTGACTCGGGTGCAACCGCAACAAACAAAAACGTGAACATATTCATGTTGTGGGTCACTGTTGACGATGTGGGTCCCGATTGAAGATATGGGTCCGGATTAAAGAGGTGAGCGTCCCTTTTGATGTGGGTTTCTATTGACGAGGCGAGCATCCCTGTTGACGATGTTGGTCCCTCATGACGATGTGGGTCCGTGTTAACGATTTTAGCACTGAATTGGTCCTCGTCTAATAGCCTATATGTTCTACCATATGTAAACCCATACGACAATGTTACAATACATAGCATAAGAATTCAAATTCATGTCAACCACCACTCACCCTCCCCTCGACTCACTCCCATGCTCAGCCCTCCACTAGGGTACCCCCCCCGCCCACACCGGTGGCAGAGGGCCTTGTTTGAGCCAAGACACCTCTCCTTCTTTCCACAGAGCTACAAGACAATCAGAGTCTAGTCGTCCTACACATCGTCAGCAAGACGGATGAGGTGAGCTACGTCTGGCTGTGTGTGGCGCCGAGCGTGAAGATTTTCTTCTCTTCTGCAGCGTGCGTCCACGTCAACTTTCACCATCAAGCGCGCCCAGACTCCTCCACGGCTCCGCTGCCTCTCCTGCCCTCGTCCTCCTGCTTCCGCTCCGTCCGATCGCCCCCCTCTCCTCCCGCCCCTTGCCGTCTCTCTTCACACGCGCACTCCGACCTCCCTCGCCTTCCACGTCAGGAGGTACGCCCGAGATCATTCGTCCTGCCCGCACCAACGGCTCACCCATCGTCTGACCGCGTCTCCGTTCATGCAGGTAAGGGCACCATCACGGCGTAGCGGTTAGCGGCGCTGCGCCATTCTCGCTCACGGCCAATACCAGCGACAATTAGGGGCCGTCCGTGAATGACGTCACGCACCTAGAGGGGGGGGGGGGCGGGGTCAGACGTTTGTGACGATGTGTGACAAGGGGGGGGAGGGGGGTTTGAGAAATGTGACGTCACATCAAATTGCGCAACTTTAAATAGACAACACGTTCTACTTACATTTTGATTTAAAGCTTTCGTGACTGCAGTAATTCATATTCTTAGCTCTTTCGGTAAAGTCACGTTGAAGGGAAACAATAAAATAATATATATTATTTTATTGTTTCCCTTCAACGTCACTTTACCGAAAGAACTAAGAATACGTTCTACTTTATTAAAGACTTTGTAATGTTTTCTCCTACATCAGAGTGCAGCGCCACATTAACAACGCACTACAATGACAACAATAGTTTAAAGAGATTTGAAGCATGTTTTATATATATTTTTTGGGGGGGGGCAGAGCTTTGTGACGTCATAATTGAGGGGGGAGGGGTCTGACTTTGTGACGTCGTGTGACGATGGGGGGGGTCAAAAATCCTCTAAAATCACGTGACGTCATTTAAGGTTGGCCCCTTACCTGAAGCAGTCCTGAGCGTCACTTAGGTGGACTCAGCCATAATTAAGGAGGTGGTGAGGTGGGTGGGGGTGCTAACATCAGAATTTGAGAGACGAGCGGCCAGCCGTGGTTCTGTCCACACCAGCCCCTGGTGTTGTTCCATCGCGACCCTCACCGGTGCTCGCTAACAGCACACGCCCAGTGGGAGTCGATGAGTCCGTGGGTTTCTGTGCGAGTCCGTGGGTCCATTGTGCGTCTGTGGATGCATCAGTCTACATTGGGGAGCCTTTGTCTTTGCAGTTTGGGGACTTGTGCAGCACTAGTGTGTAGTAGTGTATAGTGTAGTGTATAGTGTAGTAGTGTACTGTGTAGTAGTGTAGTGTATAGTGTAGTGTATAGTAGTGTAGTGTATAGTGTGTAGTGTATAGTAGTGTATAGTGTAGTGTATAATAGTGTATTGCATAGTAGTGTATAGTGTAGTGTATAGTGTAGTGTATAGTAGTGTATAGTGGTGTATAGTGTAGTGTATAGTAGTGTAGTGTATAGTAGTGTATAATAGTGTAGTGTATAGTAGTGTATAGTGTAGTATATAGTGTAGTGTATAGTAGTGTATAGTGTAGTGTATAGTAGTGTATAGTAGTGTAGTGTATAGTAGTGTATAGTGTAGTGTATAGTAGCGTAGTGTATAGTGTAGTGTATAAAAGTGTATAGTGTAGTGTATAGTAGTGTAGTGTATAGTAGTGTATAGTGTAGTGTATAGTGTAGTGTATAATAGTGTATAGTGCAGTATATAGTTTAGTATAGTGTAGTGTATAGTGTAGTCTATAGTAGTGTATAGTGTAGTGTATAGTGTAGTGTATAGTTTACTATACTAGTTATCACGTGAATAGTGTAGCTAGCCAGGTGGTGACCACACTCGTGCGTGCATCTCCACCCGTCCGTGTTTGCAAGTAAGCGCTCGTGTGTGTATGTGCACCCGCGTGTTTGTTCGTGTCTGTATGTATGCACACTGTTGCACATGGTTCGCTCGTGTGGGTTCGTAGTGGAACACACTGCTCATGAAAACGTTGCCTCGTTACGCGGTAAATGATGCGGCACGACAGGAGGGAACTGCAGGGATGAGGCTCTCCAGTCTTGGTGCTGTGAATGAAAACAGCGCCAGGGTGGAGCGTCCCATCCCTACAGCTCGTAGCTGTGACGGAGCGAGAGTGATCAGCGGACAGCCACCATGGTTGCCAGGTAAGGGGAGACTTCACCCGGAACTCTCCTCCACACGTGTTCCCCTTGAACATTGTCGCAATAAACGTACGATCAGGAATATTTAAAATATCCGACCTTTGTTGTTCCGCAAGAATATTAACGCTCAAACTCGTATCGAACTCTTCATGAATTCACTTGGTCAAACAGTTCAGGTACTCGGCAAAGCATTTCACCACCCGGTATGCAACAGTTAAACAATCTACTCCAAATCAACACCGAAATGTCAAATTATCATCCACCATTGACTTCCACATCGATGGAAGCCATTTGCCATGACGTCCAAGCCATTAAACACCGGAACAACGAACGTGCCATTCAAGTACATCTTGAAACCCATTATCTGAAGTAGTTTGTATTAAACAATACCTAAATAATAGAAACACGTTTACAATATTGAGCGAAGTTAAAGTCACGGACTTTTTCCAACTTTAGCTCAACAGGACCACAAAAGCTCAGATATGTGGTTCATAATAAATGAATAAATCTGATTGAAATCATCAACTGGCCAAACACTTTCTGATTTCAACATCACCTTATAAAAGAAAAACATTTTAAATATAAGCGCGCAACTTTATTTATCTGTGATGAGCGCTGCACTTTCCGTTGTTTTCATGCAGGGGGCGCTGCAAACCTACGCACCCCCTGCATGGACGACGGAGGCGCAGGGACAGACGTTCGATTACGTTGGAATCGATCTGCAGACGGCGGTCTTCTCGCACGGCCAGCTCCGTGTCGCCTTATCTCGATCCCGCAATCCCAAACAGGTGAAAGTCCGCATCGAACCGAACCCCCGGCAAGGCCATCTACTTAATGACGAGAGAAAATTCACATGAAATGTCCTTTTCAATGAAGTCTTCCAGATGTAAATTGAAACAAGCTTTTAATGAAGAAATAAAATCATCTAATTCAAAACAACACAATTCAAAGATGCTTCATTTCAAAACTTCAAAACGGAGCATGGGGTATTTGCGTGAATGCGTCCTTTGTGTGCAAATGTTGTGAATTTCCTGGCCTGAAGGCCGTCAATGTCTTGGACCCTTATTGGTGCACAGCGTCTCAACAACAGCAGTGGGGTTTGCTTCAACCGATGGTTACGAACATCCAGACGTGAATCAGCAAGGAGCATTTCTAGTCCTAGCTAGACAAAATCTACGTCACCACGTAAGACAAAACTACAATTCGTGTTGTAGAGAATGTACCTCCTCCTATACGTGTAACTTTCAAGTGGTATGCATTGTAACTCATGAATGATCCGAGTGTGCTACCTATTTCAAAGACAATGAGTTGCTCGAGATGCTTCGTGGATCACAAAAACACCGTTTGACCTGTATCACAAGAACAACGGGTCTCACCTGAGTTCTCTGTACAGGTTACTTCCAAACAGACACACACACTTTGTCCTAACATCACTTATTCAATATTTGACCCTTATCGATCAAATGTTACAAGTATGCACAAAACCAGACAAGTATTCATTCTAAATTATTGACAGGCATATTGACAAAATTGGATTACTGCAATGAAATATACTGCATCACGTTACATCATATTAACAAGAAGCTTTTAAAAAAAAGTTGCAGTCTGCTTCACAGTGAATGTAAAACATACTATTGTGTCATTCAAAATGAGTAGGCCATTGCATGCTGGCGTCTGAGTGAAAATGTAGCAAATTCTAAACATTACCTACAAACTACACAACTGAGATGACACATCAATCATCGCCCCCTACTGATAGGCTCTTGTCCACATGCAGGCCGGTGCAGGGCCACCACCTTGTGCCACACAGGGGCAGCTGCTACTTGGGGATGCTCTTTGAGTGTTTCAGACGAGGTACGACACAAAACTCCGAGTTGCTGAGGCGATTAAGCAAGCACCGTGTAAAATAAATTATTATGATAACATAGTGAATGCTTGGGAGCTTATTGGCTCTTGCTCCTGGTTAGAGATCTACCCAACCCACGGGCCCACAAAGTGTTCAACTTCACATTCTTGTCATTAAAGGCCTGTGACAAAGGTGTATCTATTGTAGCAACATCGTCTCTGGCTTACACATCTACCAGGTCTCCACTTGACTTTGTATTGTCTAGGAGCAAGTCCACCCACACCTCCACTTCCACAAACTGCTGGGAGTTGCCTCACTCTGCCTCACAGTCAGAATTCTCCTCCTGCTTCACGATGTGAAGGTCCCATTTTGGAGTTGGATCTTCATCTTCACATTTTACCTTCACTTCTTCGCTCATCACTTCTTCACATTTCACCTCGATACCTTTAAAAGTGTCCAAGCTGGGATTTTCGTCCGGTTCTTGTTTCATGAGGGATGGGCTCATTGCGGCACTTTGACTTTCACAAGCTGATTTCAGACTCCGACTCCGCTCCTTGTGGATCTTCCGATGCTTTTGTGTTCTCTGGTGTCTTCGAAGATTTGATGAATCTGCAAACGGCTTCCTGCACAGAGTACACCTGAAGGGTTTCTCTCCCGTGTGTGTTCTCTGGTGTTTTACAAGAGAAGATGACCGTGCAAACGCCTTCACGCACACACTGCACTTGAAGGGTTTCTCTCCCGTGTGTGTTCTCTGGTGTTTTTTAAGAGCAGATGACTGTGAAAATGCCTTCCCACAAACACTGCTCTTGAAGGGTTTCTCTCCCGTGTGTGTTCTCTGGTGTAATACGAGATCAGATGACCGTGAAAATGCCTTCACGCACACACTGCACTTGAAGGGTTTCTCTCCCGTGTGTGTTCTCTGGTGTGTTACAAGATTACTTGACTGTGTAAACGCCATCCTGCACATCGTGCACCTGAAGGGTTTCTCTCCCGTGTGTGTTCT